>NC_089767.1:617170-724670 GCF_040412425.1 Macrobrachium rosenbergii
GGCGGGAAGAGGAAATATGTCATAATTATGTACTGTACTCGTACATCCCTACAGACCGAGAAATAAATAACTTTTCTTGTAACGCAAAGAACCATTTGCAAATGAAAAAGTTGAAAGTCATGGATAAAAGAAAAAAGCAGGAGAAAGAAGTTATCCATGAGGAACGTCGCGTTAGTAAGGGAAAGGGACAGAAGTAGGACCGTTAACTATAAAAGAAATCCCTCCATCTAACAAAAAAAAAAAAAAATAATAATAATAAATTAATAAATAAATAAAAAAAGAAAGAAAAAACAAAACAAAAATAAATGATTGGCCAAGAAGACCAAATCCCTCAGAAAATATTCTCATACTGAATCAATCATATACGGTCTGTATTTTGACATCATATGACTAAACCGTAAAAACATTTATAAAATGTTTATGAAATTCAATTAATGGATAAATTTAAAGATTACGCGGCTAATAGATAATAAGATTAACAGTACTACCATTTACAGCTAATACTTGAAAACCAAATGCTTGAGTGATTTTGTTTTGCTGAGAAAATAAGAGGTCTTTTCCTTAATAATTAATTGGCCTGAAATGGAGTACCTATGACTCAATTCATTATTCAAAAATGCCAGTCTGAGGAAATGAAAGTCAAACAAAAAGTGCCCCTGACTAATTGACACAGGCAGTTCATTTCGAAATGGTTAAATGACCCGAAAATTCATATAATGACACGTGCATAATTAAATTCACATTTATTATGGGGGTAAAAATATGCGTATAATTTCGTTTCACCTCAATGATATCGGAGTAAAACATGTTCTCACACTGAGAATGGAGGGAAATCTGAAATCAGTAGCAAAGTCAGGCTTTCTATTGGACAAAGAGTTAGAAATAAATACACTGATCGAAAAATAAGATTTCCTTATAAATACAAGAGGACTCTATTCAGATGACCTTGGTTCTCCTGGTCAACGCAATCTTTGAGTGAAGTAAGAGCCTTTATCCCTTACAGGCCTACCGCCCGGACGAAGAAAGTGATAGACAAAACAGACAGACGGATATAAAACACAGACAAGGTGATTCCTACATAAACTCAAGATGGGAGTTATAATAAAGAGTCCGTTAAATCTTCGGTATGACTACCGTCAGTTGGTACAGAGCTGGTAAATGGATTACTCCCTTGCTCTGGAACTCAACTTGCCTGGAACAATGAGATGGAAGTGGTGCAGGAAAGGCCCTTCTAAGTTCAGCAGCTACTTTCTCGAACGTTTCTCGGTTAAGCAAGTTTGCCAGAAGGAGCACGCGAGAGAGAAGACAGTCAAATTCAATTAAATCGTCTTCGAGTTCATTTGCATCTATTCTAAACTAGAAGGTGGCGTTGAGACACAGTTGCTTGAGACCTAACTCTGTACATTTACGACTACTACTACTATTGTTACCGTATTGGAGAGCGATAATAAGAAGGGGTTAACAGAAAGAAGATAAAACCGTTTAAAAACTGATACCGTCTCCTAAGTATTTAGATACTGATAAAAAGTCGCTGAATCTGTATCAAGTTTGGAATTTTTTCCTTCAAGGAAAGAACAGAAGTGTTTGGACGTTGCGAGATTGGAAAAAACTGGGGACATTACATGGTATTTCCTGTTGAGGATGAAATAATACAGCAAATACCATAATCGGCAGATACGAATAATTAATCAGAGAGAGAGAGAGAGAGAGAGAGAGAGAGAGAGAGAGAGAGAGAGAGAGAGAGAGAACGTGGCAAAATAGAAAACAAATGACAGAAATAATGAAATCCAGTACAAGCAATGAAAAATGTTCGGTTAAACACTAATGGAAACAATTTTCCTGATAAGTGTTTGTGGTGATTTTGTACACGAACTCGACAAGCATTTCCGTCACAAATGCTTGATTAACCTATTGCATACATCCCCTGTTGTGACTTTACACAATTTTGGGGGTCCACAACAACGTAAATCGAGAATTTCGGATGAGGGGAGGCACAAAATTAAATATAATGATGTGCCATGTCCTACTTGACCAGGTGGAAAGGATGCTTCGTCCCGTTCCAACTTCCACTCCTAACCCAACCCGACTTGGCCGAGGACGCCCTAAACCATACTGAGAATTACAAGTACGCATCCTGACCTAACTTTCCAAACCTAAAATAACCTACCTGACTCAGGGAAGGACGTAGACCCCACTTACCGAACTAAGACGATGTCAACTGGCAAATCATAAGAGATACAATATTTACTTCAATACTTTTCTTCGCTATACCCAGAAGGGAATGAATGTCCCTGTCTTCCCCTAAATTTATCATGTCCCTGAAAGACTAAGGTCTTCCACAGTGGTTGATAACTGTTAGATACAGAATGGATTGTAATGGATTAATCAGAATTTTTTGGAGTAAACGAGAGTCAGTCATGTTCGTGAAAATCACACTAAAACTATCATTAACACCATTTTCCATTTCTAAAATCACTGGCCTCTTAATTAATCAAAGTTTTCGGAATTTCCTGAATGCAGTCTTTTTAACATTCAGGGCACTTCATCAAGCCCATAGACACAATATATTTTTTCTATTGCAACTAAACAACATTAATACTAAAGATATTCTTAGAAATTTCTTAGACAAATCACCGGTGATTCACTATAATGAGATGTTAGAACAAAAATGGCTGATTCATGAAAACATATAAAACGTATAAGAATGCATTTGCCATTGGTTAATGTGAACTTGTAATTACTACGAAGTCAGACATAGGGCAGGACAATAGAGTGTGTAGGATTCCAACAACTCCCAAGAAGTGCGTATTATACGGATAACGCGAAAAGTAAGCATCTCCACCGATTTAGATGCAGGAGAAGAATGTCTTCAAATTTGACTGTAATACTCGATAAACTTGTTGACACTATTTGGTTATGGGTTTAAATCTAACAAACTAAATCAAAACGCTTTGATATAGTCGCTAAAGAATTCATCTGCAAACCATACATCACGACGCTCATTTTACTCCCTTCATTTATCTGTCCAACTATATTTACATTTTTGTTACAATATCAAAGTCAAGTGGAGAAGCCGTAATACGAATCTAAATAGAAACACATAAAGTAAGGCACGTCACGATTGGGGTGAACGAATAATGACAGAATTTATGAGAAGAGTACGGCTTCAAAATCAGAGTATGTAAAAAAAAAAAAAAATGTGATAAACAAAACAAAGCATTTGCAGCATGCGAATGATCATATGCAACGAATTATAGAATTCCATCCAGATAACGATAAATCACTTGACGCTCAAGCACTCGTAATAATTGGTAAATTAAACATGTGTTCTTATTACAATTAACGTATGAGAAAAGGTACAAATACTTTTAGTTAACGTTAGGAGCAATCACACGTGGGAGGCAGGACACTGATGAATCCATGTTACCGAACCGTAAGGTTAGAGTAGTGAGCTAAGACACTGAAGCCTACGCTTGGACTATGGAAATTTTACAATTTAAATGATTCTTGGAGAGCTCAGGGACTTGGGAATGGTTATCATAATTGTTTTTAATATGACAACATCTATAACGGTTGCACCAATCCTCCTATATGAAGTCCTTGATCTTCGGTTTAAGCCTATGTTTAAATGGAAGTCGATAAAACATACATTAAATTATCGCAGCATTGTTAGGGTAAATTGTATAACAGGATACACCACGGACCACCTATGTTAATATAACATTTCCAGTGCAAGTTTCCAGTCAAATAAAATAACCCTGGATAATCAGTCCTGTATAACGGAAGAGTACCAGGCCCTCAGTCTCGGCCTTGGAATAGCCTACAGGTCTAGGCTACTGTGACGACAGAGGACATGATGGTGGATTAAATAAAAGCGATCACTACATAAATGAGTCACTTTAATGGAGAATGTGGGAGATACAGCAGTACAGAGTACCTTCGGCGATGAACTTGCCGGTTACACTACATGGACAAAGGCGGCGTCATGCCACGTATATCATAACACAAGAATTATGGGTAAAAACAAATGACTGTACCCAAGCATATAATCAACATTACCAATGCATCATAAATAAAAGTTTAATATTCTAACACCCCCTCATAAACTTTTATTCTCATCAATCTGCAAATTACTGCACATCAAACAAATATATACATCATGGTAATCAAAAACAAAAATATATAGCTATCAAAGGTCAATATTACAAAACCATTAATGACACAAATTAAAATAAATCAACTTTGTTTTAGTTACTGGTTTTGTAAACATATCGGCTTTCTTTTCACTTGAGGGGACATACACTAAATCAACATTTTTACTCATAACTTCATTACGGATAAAATGATAGCGTATGTCTATATGTTTAGACCTTTGATGGTAAACAGGGTTCTTAGCAAGTTTAATTGCCCCTTGGTTATTAACAAATAATATGATGGGTTTGACTTCAACATTAGTCATATCAGTTAACAACTGCTGCAAAAATTTTGCTTCTTGGATAGCAAAAGTCAATGAAACATACTCAGCTTCACAAGAACTTAAAGCTACATTGCTTTGTTTCTTACTCTTCCAAAAAATAAGAGCACTATCAGCATTCATTTGGTAACAATAACCTGAAATACTTTTACGATCTTCAGAACTACCCCAGTCTGAATCGCAGTAACCAAAAATCTCAATAGTATCATAAGACCTCTTAAAAACAAGGCAATGTTGTTTAGTACCTTTAAGAAATTTTAGAACATATTTACACATAGCCAAATGACTTTGAGTTGGCCTAGCCATATACTGTGAAAGTTTAGACACAACAAAACTTAAATCAGGCCTAGTACAAGTCATGATATATATAAAGCTTCCAACAATGTTTCTATAAAGAGTACTATCAACTAGTTCAGGACTTTCCTCAAAAGTACATTTATTAACACTTAGATCACAAGGAATTGACTTTGGGTTGCATTCATCCATTTTGAACTTCCTCAAAACTTTCTCAATGAACTTACTCTGGTTCATTTTTATACAACCTCCATCAAAACAAACTCAATACCCAAAACCATGAAAGTTTCCTAAATCTTTCATCTCAAATCTATGACATAATACACGTTTAGTGTCAAACAGAACTTTCTCATTACTACTGGCAATGATCATATCATCAACCCAAACCAAAATAATTACTTGAAAGTTATGTCTCTTATTGACATACACACAATAATCACTTAATGACTGCTCAAAATGATTTTGAATTAAGAAATCATGAAGCATATTATTCCAATTTCTGCCTGATTGCTTTAAACCATACAGAGATTTATTTAATTTCCAAACCAATTGTTCATTATTACTACCCGTTTCATTGTAACCTTCAGGCTGTTGAACAAATATTTCACAATCAATATCAGAATTAAGATAGGCAGTTTTAAAATCCATACAATGCACAATTAAATCATGTTGTACTGCCAATTGCATAAGCATTCTAATTGAGGTCATACGCACAGTAGGAGAAAAAGTATCAGTATAATCAACACCTTCAATTTGAGAATACCCTTTTGCAACACAGGGAGCTTTATATTGCTCTTCACCATTTAACCCTTCTTTAATGGCATATACCCATCGTCCACCTACAATACAACGGTTGTTTGGTAAACTACACAATTCATAAGTATTGTTATCTCTTAAAGATTGAATTTCATCATCCATTGCAGCTTTCCATTTGTGACCCACATGTGAATTTAATGCCTCTCTATAGCTTTCAGAAATTTCAGTTACTTTACAACAATAATGAACAGAATAGCCCAGTAAATCAACATTATCAGGATCAACATATTCTTCAAGATATTTGGGAGCAGTTCGCTCCCTACTTGGATAACGGGACTCACCTTCCCTTTCAGTTTCAGTCAAATCTGCATTAATTTCACTATGCTCATCTTCAACAAGGATAGGTTTAGAAACAGGATCACTTTGATTATCATTAACAGTTGTTTTCTTTTCATTGCAAATGACATTCTCATTATCAGAATCTGATTCACTATCTTCTGATTCACCATCTTCCTTTAGACATTGGGATTTATCAAAATTGAATTTATCAGTAAAATGTACTAACCTAACCTTTCTCAAACTGTCGGTTCCTGGATAATATACAAGATAAGCAGGACTGCATGAATCACAGCCAACAAATATTCCCTTCTCACATCTTGGGTCTAGCTTAGCTTTCTTTTCTACATAAGCATAACACAGGGAACCAAAAATATGCATATTTTCAAGTTTAGGCTTCTTAGACATTAACACTTCATATGGGGTTTTATCTAGTCTAGAATTATAGCATCTATTCCCTTTATAAGCAGCTGCCCTAACAGCATAATTCCACATGAATTTTGGTAGCTTTGCTTCAATTAAGAGACATCTAGCCATTTCAAACAATGTACGCCACATTCTCTCAGCAGTACCATTTTGGTGTGGTGAATTTGGTGAAGAAAATTCTTGTTTAATCTTATTACTTACCAGAAATTCTTTAAATTCTGAAGAAGTAAATTCTCCTCCATTATCACACCTTAATCTTTTAACAACACCATAAGAACTAGTATCAGCAAGGAATTTCTTAGTAGCATTAAGTGCATCACTTTTCTGTTTCAAGAAATAAACAAAAACAGATCCTGAATAATCATCTACAAAAACAATACAATACTTAGATTTCTCCTTGATTCAATACTCATTGGTCCAGCAAGATCACAATGTACAAATTCCATTTTACTCTTTGCTCTCTCATCTGGTAATCTGTTCCTAGATAAATGCATTTTACCTTCATGACAAGTTATGCAATCAAAATTACTTTTGTCACTAATTTTCATACCTTCAGCTTTATCTTCTAACTTCAAAATGTCTTTAACATTGCAATGTCCCAAAACCTTATGCCACTCCTCTAGTGAACGAGATTTACATGAGCTTACATTATTTAGATAATACAGCTTACCTTTCTTATTTATTTCAAAAGACACACCATTTGGGCTTATCAACTCAGAATGATTAGGATTAAAGCTACTGTAGCTCCTTTACTAACAGCTGATTGTACAGAAAATATATTCTGCTTAAAAGTAGGAATATACAAGGCATTATCAAGAACAACATTTTGTTTTATACCATTTGTATCATAAAGTACAATTTTAGCTTTATCTTTACCTTTAACAATATTCTTGCATCTTGCACCATCTGCAAGTTCAACCATATGTTTTGATTCATCAAAGTCTTCATCAAAACACTTGAACTTGGATTTATCAGTAATGATGTGGGAAGTAGCACCACAATCAACAAGAACATTACATACATCTGTAGATATGTTATCAACAGAGCAACTTATTTTGAAACAAAATTCTTCATCACTATAATTATTAGTGGATCTAGGCTTACAAACATTCACAGTTGCACTAGAAAATCTAGTAGGCCTATTAGCCTTTCTACATTCATCAAAATTGTGTGTTATGGTTTTGCATTCTTTGCACCACTTACCTCTGTCTTTCTTCAACTTACACTCGAAAGACTTATGTCCAGGCTTACCACATGAATAACATCTTACTGATGAGCCACTGGCAGACCCACCACACTGAAAATCAGGATTCTTCTTATAATTCACCTTAAGGACGTTCTCACTCTTCACATTAGGCCTATGTGCCTCTCGACTCCTCATGCTTTCTTCATAACTCTGTAGTAGAGACTTGAATTCCAGAAACGTAGGCTCACTATCCTTCTGCATAACAACAGTATTAAATGGAGTAAATTCCTCTGGAAGACCCTTCAACACCATAGCAATAAGAAGGCTGTCGCTGATCGTCTCACCAGCTGACTTTAACGAAGTAGCGGCTGCCTCCGCTCGAAGAAAATAGTCCGTCACACATTCTTTCCCTCTCATTTTCAGTGACGTCAGCTCCGTGTAGAGGGAGATGATTCTTGGTTTCCTAGTACCTCAGTAATGGTCCCGTAGAATCTCTAATGCTTTTCTTCCATCGTTGACTGCATCTCTCATTATTAATTGGGGGCTCTTATCATCTAGAACTTGAACGATCTCGGCAAAAATTTCAGCATTTTTAGCGATGAATTCCGCTGAAGTTCGATCTTCACTTTCGTCTAGGGTAAGTTTTCGAAGTCTCAGATGGGCTAGAAATTTTATCTCCCACATTTCATATTTCTCGTCATCACCATCAAAATACAACTTCCTCTTGCTTGAGCTGGGCCCATAACCTGTGACCACAGAGGACATGATGGTGGATTAAATAAAAGTGATCACTACATAAATGAGTCACTTTAATGGAGAATGTGGGAGATACAGCAGTACAGAGTACCTTCGGCGATGAACTTGCCGGTTACACTACACGGACAAAGGCGGCGTCATGCCACGTATATCATAACACAAGAATTATGGGTAAAAACGTATGACTGTACCCAAGCGTATAATCAACATTACCAATGCATCATAAATAAAAGTTTAGTATTCTAACAGCTACTTCTTCGTAATCGAATTTCCAGATACTTATCATGCATGAAATGATCAGCAAGATGGTTGAAAAAAACAAAAAATTCATTTAGAATCTATAAATTATGATAAATAAGCCATGACACTTACACATTCTGTCCTAGATAAAAGGATCATGCCACCAGCAAATCTTCCTATATCACGTCTTCGATATTACAATCGTAGGCTACTGCTGGTTTGCTCATTTTCTGTTTTATAATAAGCTGCTTTCGCATGTGTTTGGTTTTTTCAACTCATTGCGAACGGTGCACTATTGTCAAAGGTGACATCACTCGGTTAACACTAGCTGCACAAAACAGAACGTTTGACTGTTGACAATACAACGCTGTGCCATGGCATTATGGGAAATTGAGCTCATCTTCTTCCATTTACTGAATGTATATTAAAAGAAAACGACATTCTGGAGTAGAAGGGTAACGTGAGAATTATTGAGAAGTTGTTAAGGTTTTGACTTCATAGCATGGTGTTATCAATTACGGTGTTTTAAGCTACTCAGAGATGTACTGATCTTTTTTATTATATTCTTAATCGTTTGAATGCAACAAAATGCAAAATATGCCAGTCATTCAATTACAATTGAATATAACGGATTTCATTTAAAGTACGGATGCAGGGTCACTAGGGAAGACAGTAGGGTGCAGATTTACTAATAAACAAGCAAACCTTATTAAGCCATTGTAGTTAAAATTATATAATGCACTTACACTTATATAGTTAACAAAATGTATTTCACGGTGCTCTCTCAATGTAAGTATGAACTACAAGTGGTATACATCATCCTGACGTATGTCTCGCGTAAGTTTTAATGGTGATTCTACGAATAAGTCTACTTATTTTAGGTTCGTTCATTCCGAATTATTCTTCCACCCTTATATAAATTTTCCCTCATGACATAAAATGCGTCTTTCTTTTTTCCCTAAAGATGGTACAATGTATTTAATTAAAAACTCTCAAGGAGTTTTGTCTTTATTTTTATTATCACGATTCACCAGCTTTTTACGTTCTCCTACCACGCCATCCTCGACAAGGAAAACGTCACCGTCATTTCTTCCCATCTTCCTATTCTTAGATCGAAGGTTCGTCCCTTCCCTTGGTGTCTACACGTAAACTTAACTAAACTGAGTCCTTTTATCAACAAAGAGTAACGGGATTATACCTTAGGGGAGAGCATTATGAATATTCAGTAATAAGATACTGGTAATTAATTATGTGTAGCGATAAACAATTAATAAGCAGGATACAGAGAGCTTCTTTAAGCAAAGAACGAACATAAGCGTGAAATTACAGTTTACCTTTAATGTTCTTAAACAGGTCCACCATGAATAAATATCGGCCAATTATAAAAAAAAAAAAAAAAAAACATTCAGTTATGCAGATATGACAAAACTTAGACCAACTAGTCAAAATATAAAATCAGTTTTATTGACAACTGACTTTACAAAATTCATGCTTCATAAAAGGTACTGATATTTGCGTGCGCTAGGCAGAGGGAGAAAGAGACAAAATGAAGTAACTGAAAAAGAGCCTTTAAAAATGAGCGGGATCATATTCTCGAAAAGACTCCTCGTCAAGGGAAAAGACCACCAACTCGAGGTTCAACACGAAGTTTCTTCGTAATCCTCTCGTAATGTCGGTGCAGTTCACAATAAACAAATGCGCCAAGCAAAATATCAAACGAAGGCGAAATTCCTAAAATAGTTACATATTTTAAACTGTTAACTGTTAACCGTGTGAATGATTTATTCTTGTTTGCCTTCTCAGGTCCTTTGGCTTAACCTGAAGTCAACGGGAAAATACTTGATGACGTCAAACAACATGAAGTATTCTATGTAACAAAAGTTATAAATATACGTCAAGTGAAATTATTCTAAAGATTATTTTAAAGGTCATTTCAGTGAAAACCCTGCACATTGCTTCTTGCCAGATTATTTGGGAAAATCATTCGAAAGATATAGTCAAATCTATATTGCATCTGGTATGGACTACTAGCTGAAATCACTGAATTATTGATGAAGTATACGACTTGCAAGTTCGGTTGTGCTCAAGAAATAAAGGACAGATACATAGCCAAATCTGTTTATCGTACCATGCAAATAACAGAAATTCCAGCAGCAAAAATTGGAGGAGAATTGGTTATATTGCGATCATTTCCGTTGACTAAGTAAAACTTACAGTTGTAAAAAATCCAGGTGGAATACGGCTAGACTCTCAAATAGAAAAATGGGTAACACGCATGAATTTCCTTTTCACTTTCACTGAAGGTTAAGGTTAACTCCAACAATACTTCCAGTGAAGCAAATCTTCCAAAAAATAATTTCGAGTAGCACGAAAACAAGAGACGAAAGCACGAAATAGCACCTGTTTTATGACCTAAAAACGAAAGAATTAAAAAAAAAACATGCTGTTTTGGAAAAGAAAATACAACGTTCTGGTATTAAACACGCCAGAGAGGCTGGAGTAAAGGTGAGAGGGTCTTAAGCTAGAAAACTAGTGCGTGGGGCGGGAGGGGGTCGGGGATTATTATGAAGGGCCAAATGAGGCGAATAAACCGCGATATTTAAAAAAAATAAATGTCAAGTGTTTTTCTCTTTTGGAGCTACAAAACGATTTTTTTTCTATTATAAAATACAAAATATAAGAGTTTTCAATTAAAATTAAGAAGGCACATAAAGCTAATTCGTAGGCTTTTGCTATCATACTAATGGCAGCAGTTTAATAAAACGAACGGCATGAAATCGAACAAAATATCAAGAGCATAAAATAAAATAATAAAAAAGTAAGATTGTTTATCCTTCCCTAAGTACGTTTCCGCTATCGTGACTTTCCTCTTACGTGATTTTTTTCTGTTCCTTTTTTCTGTACTCAATTTCACCTTCGCTTTTACGTCCCTTGTGTCCTGAATCCCCAAGTCTTCCAATCTGCTACTGGGTAGCAGTATTAAGATGAGGGCGTGAAACCTTTCATCTTGCTCGATCGATCGCAACTCCGTGTCAGCTCCCCAAATTCATTTTTGGTCGTTCTCCCATGATCTCCCCTAGGCACTATAGTAGGTCACGCGTTCTGTTCATAACTATAATGCATATTTTAACATAAGGACAAATGGAAATGCCTTGAAAAAAAGACACCTAAATTTTTTGAGGACTGGGAGCTAACCCTAAATCCTCCAAAAGCATTTAACGATAAAAGCGTTTTTAAGAGCCACGAGTGAATATGGAAATGAACAGGGGAAGGGGAGGCGGGGTAATGTTAAGAAAGAGCACGACCGACTCATAAAGTGAAAAACATGAAAGAAAAAGAAGAAAGAAACGTTGGTCTTGAGAACTGGCATAAAATACATGGAGAAAACCTTCATGAAATCTACTGACATAATGCAGTTACTGATGAAAAAGATGAACAAATCATACATATTACGTGGTGCTTTTGATTCAATTGGCATTCCATTAGATAACAGAAGGAACGCGTTTACTAAACAGTGGGTCCTCAAAGATTCGTAGGTAAGAAACGCTAAGACAGGTAATTTTTTATTTGCTGAAACAATGTTAACAATGTCACTCATGGTGGCTTCATGCATATTCGGTCAAATACAAAAATCCAAGGTTTCGACGCCTTTTTGGGAGAAATAAATTTCTAGCCCATGGGCACTAGTACTGCTGAGCTTGAGCTTGAGAAATACCGAAGTAAACTAAAAGCAATTATTGAAGGCTAAAATGCTGTAGACAAAACTGTCCTGGCCCGAATCTATAGACAAAAAATGGAAATGAACGAAACATAAAAGCAGAGCTATAAAGCCTAGCACCTGGGCACTTTCGACCATTCAGAACTCAAAACACGAAAAGAGAGAGTTGGAGTGGGTGGAGAGCAAGGTGGTGAGATCCAGCAAATAAATGAAATGAAGTACGAAGATGAAAAGCTCGAACTGGGAAAAAACCCTCACTGTGACACAAAGAGGTCGTGGTTAGAGAGGTTGGACAGCGAGATGGAGGATATGAAGTCGGAATGGATGAAAATTGAATGGTTAAAACTTTTAAGAGGGTGCACATGGGGGGAGAAAGGGACGTTGCAAACACCGTATGATGAAGCCTACAGTCCACCATGAGAGAATGCACCGAAGTTTCTTCGGCGCAATCGAATCTTCTATATGGGCCGCGACCCATGAAGCTTTCAGGTGGTGGCCTGTCATACAGCGTTGCCAGACAAACGAGCATGGCTAACTTTAACCTTAAATAAAATAAAAACTACTGCAATTTTGTATGTTTGATGACTGGAGGGTGGTTGATCAACATACCAATTTGCAGCCCTCTAGCCTCAGAAGTTTCTAAGATCTGAGGGTGGACAGAAAAAGTGCGGACGGACAGACAAAGCCGGCACAATAGTTTTTTTTTATAGAAAACTAAAAGCATGTAAGATGATCATAACCAGGACTTCATTTTTGGAGGTGGAGGTTGGGGGATGGGGGGACCCCCAGAAACTTTCCTTCCCTAATTATGGCTCTCTGGTGCTGCTTTTCTTCAGTTATTTCTTCAAAATTACAGGAGTGGGAAAAGCTTAAAAGTCAAAATAATAATAAAATGAAGAATATAATTGCAGGCTAAAACAATGATGAAGAGTAGCAGAGAGCTTTTTAAATTATACTATTAATTACAGAAGTAATTAAGAAAATGAAACTGAAAAAATTAAAAGAGTGAAAAAATTGTTTGAAAACCGACAACAACAAATCACTCTACTGATGAAGCACCTCACGGAATGCGCCAGATGTCACCTCACTTCGGAACTCGGCTCCGACTGTCTCCTTATAATCTTTAGAACAGAAACCAATAAAACAACAGCCACAAGTTATTTCGGAGAGAAACTGTTGGGTGTTGCGCCAAATTTAGTTATGATTATTCTTTAGATATTTCATTTCTCATGCAATTAGTAACAACAACAACAATAATAATACAAATAATACATGTGTGTGTATGCATTTACACATACACACACACACACACACACACACACACACATATATATATATATATATATATATATATATATATATATATATATATATATATATATATATATATATATATATATATATATATATATATATATATATATATATATATATATATATATATATATATATATATATATATGATTATTATCACTTTTGTACGTGATTCATTTATCACACTTTACCACAGGTGAAAAATAAGAAACAGGGTGTAGGTCCTGACCGGTTTCGACTTTATTTCAAGCCATTGACGAAGGACTGATACAGAGTGTGAGAAGTCACAAATATATATACTACAAGAACAGTACTGACGAACATACACAACCGTTAGGGACTCCATATCCCCACTCCAGGCCGGTGTCGAGGTAGGAGTGGCCTTTAAAACTCATTTGGCTAAAAATCACAATAGACTCTCTGGGGACATTGCTGATAAACAGACCATACCCACCTCAGATCCACATCTGACGGGTGTCATGGAGGCAGGTTTGGAAACTCATTAACATTACTACCCTCGTACTGTGTTTACAAATATGATAGTCCTATTTTCAACATCTCTACTGCCTACCTTAAAAAGTTTAAAAATTTACAAATTTCTTTTGATATTAAAGGATCAAGTTTATACATCCCTTGACTGATATTCATATTATGGTTGTAACTTTCTTTTTATAAAGCTAGATTCAATGATGTTCCTTTCAGTGCATTATTAGAATATTCCTTTTTGCCCCTTCCCAGTTGATAGCATGATTGGGAAGGGGCAAAAAGGATTGTATATTCTAATAATGCACTGAAAAACATCATTGAATCTAGCTTATAAAAGAAAGTTACAACCATAATATGAATATCAGTCAAGGGATGTATAAACTTGATCCTTTAATATCAAAAGAAATTTGTAAATTGTTTAAACTTTAAGGTAGGCAGTGAGATGTATGAAAATAGGACTATCATATTTGTAAACACAGTACGAGGGTAGTAATGTTAATGAGTTTCCAAACTCCCTCCATGACACCTGTCAGGTTGGATCTGAGGTGGGTATGGTCTGTTTATCAGCAATGTCCCAGAGAGTCTATTGTGATTTTTAGCCAAATGAGTTTTAAAGGCCACCCTACCTCGACACCGGGATGAGTGGGGATATGGAGTCCCTAACGGTTGTGTATGTTCGTCAGTATGTTCTTGTAGTATATATTTGTGACTTCTCACACTCTGTATCAGTCCTTCGTCAATGGCTTGAAATAAAGTCGAAACCGGTCAGACCTACACCCCTGTTTTTTATTTTTCACCTGTGGTAAAGTGTGATATATATATATATATATATATATATATATATATATATATATATATGTGTGTGTGTGTGTGTGTATATATATATATATATATATATATATATATATATATATATATATATATATATATATATATATATATATATATATATATATATATATATATATATATATATATATATATATATATATATATATATATATATATATATATATATATATATATATATATATATATATATATATATATATATATATATATATATATATATATATATATATATATGTGTGTGTGTGTGTGTGTGTGTGTGTGTGTGTGTGTGTGTGTGTGTGTGTACAATTTTCTCATTTACGGGTGAGGTTTTTAAAAGTACGCCTGTCGAAATACATTGGAACGATATGAATACATGAAGTAGTACAGCCTGAATTATAAACATGATGGAAATAAGAAAATATCTCAGAAGCTCCTCTTAAGAATTTTCAAGTTTTTGCAAAGTTATCTGCAAAATACCTTTTCAACTGTACACATACGGTACAGGAAGTCACAATGTATAAAATAAAGTTATACGTGAGAGGAACAATACATAAAGATTTTTACACTTACAACCCTTCACGTGTCCTTTGACCCAGACCAGAGTAACTAATCTGTGATATCGACAAAACCATAAGTCCTGTACACTGACAGTAAAAATATTAAATACTGAAATATAAATATGAGCTTAAAAACGTTAAACGTCAATCTAATCAAAATCATGAAATCAGGGGCGATGCTAATCAAATCTGCCTCAAAGACGAGCCTCACTATTTTGATCAATCTTAAATTGCATTTCTTGTTGACATGAATTACTCCCAATGTTTACCCCTGCAACAGCGCTTATCGTTGATCCTACCGAGTTATTTAGAAAACAAGTAAAAATGCGCAAAAATTCTTCGGCCGAATCGAGTTTTCTGTACAGCGTATAATGCTGTATGAAACTCTCAGCCGCCGTCCATGAAACTTCCAGCCACAGCCCGGTGGTGGCCTGTGTTGTTGGCACCTACAGCGGTGCCAGACGCACGATCATGGCTAAATTTAACCTTAAATAAAAAAAAAAACTACTGAGGCCAGAGGGTGCAATTTGGCATGCTTGATGATTTGAGGGTGGATGATCAACATACTAATTTGCAGTCCTCTAGCCTCAGTAGGTTTTAAGATCTGAGGGCGGACAGAAAAAGTGCGGACGGACAGACATAGTTTTCTTCAATAGTTTTCTTCTACAGAAAACTAAAAAGAGGTGACGGCCGGAACCAGACTGAAATAGGAATTAAAAAAAAAACAAAAAAGAATATATACTTACATATGATATTTTTTAAATCAGCATTATTTGAGGTCTCTGGTGTAAAGTCCTGAAAGAAAGATAGAAAATGATTGTAAAAACGTTTCCGAAATTATGCCTTCTAAGTTAAACATGAAAAAGCATTGCAAAGAGCTATGTTAAGTCATTTAATAGCGTGTCAACAATATCATCCCAAAAAAGGGTACATCTAAGGTAAAGGATGTAAGAGAAGAATAAGAAGGAAAGAAAAATACAAAATAATTAACCTCATCATGGTTTCTAACCTGTTAAAATAACTCCCAGAAGCATCCGTTACACATCGGGATTTCTTTGTAACTTTCAGCGCGGGTGCCCAGCGGCCAATTAAACCTTTTCTTCATTAACGTAATTAGGCAGTTTTACAATTTTGTTATTAAATTGGTTCTTCAACCATCCGATTATATTCCCTAACCCCCTACATGAGTTGCACAATGGGAGAAAGAAGGGCATAAAATCAAAAGGGAGTTGGTGACACAACGCTCTACGGAAATAATAACAAAGCCTGCCAGTCATCCAAGGCTGGTTAACAATTACATTTGCATCGATTCTTTTTAAATACTTCAAGATACGGATTATATGAGTTCAATATTTAAGCCTAAATGAAAGCTAACAAGAAATTGTTGCAGTATTCTTGCTCTTACTCTCTCTCTCTCTCTCTCTCTCTCTCTCTTTCACACACACATACACACACACATGCACACACATCCATGTAACTTTATGTATATATATATATATATATATATATATATATATATATATATATATATATATATATATATATATATATATATATATATATATATATATATATATATATATATATATATATATATATATATATATATATATATATATATATATATATATATATATATATATATATATATATATATATATATATATATATATATATATATATATATATATATATATATATATATATATATATATATATATATATATATATATATATATACATATATAAATATATAATATATACATATATATATATATATATATATATATATATATATATATATATATATATATATATATATATATATATATATATATATATATATATATATATATATATATATATATATAGCCCAAGTCTAAATGAACGACCTGATGGAAATCGCAAGAGATGGGTGGATGAAGAATTTCAAGGAGAATCCGAGGGCCAAACTCACAGCTGCCTGCCTTCATTTCGAGGAACCTTTTGACAACACGGAAACCTTTTAGCTGTATCAGTAGAGTGGATGTGTTTGTCCGTTTCTGGTTAGGAAAAGGTGTACTTTCATGCAAGAACATTTATCTTATTATCACGATTAAAATAGGTAAAACGAAGTCTGCACCCTGTGAAACAATTATTATTTCTACAACATTTGCCAAGCAAACTGAATTGAAATTCAATAAAAATTATGTCGACCGTCAGCTTTGCCTAATTTTAACACTCCAGCCAAAGTGGGAATAAATTGCTATCGCTCGTATCACTATCTTAATTCTTCTCCCAAAAAATTACTTTTCAGAGCTTCCACAATTTTCAGACAAGGCACAGCAGTTTGAACCACAGTAGGAACAAGTTCGGGAATGAATGGCACCAGAACAAAAAGTCACCAAAAATGTACTCTCCCCGCCCAGAGGCTTATCCTTCCCAATCCTATAAACATGAGGATCTGTTTCCCCTGCCTCATACGAAAGACGGAAAGGAATAAAACTCCATTTCTTTCTTCATTCACTATTTTTATAAAAGCCCAAAATCACACTACAAACACTGACATACAGAAGCGTGCGCACACACAGAAATGAGATAAACACCCCATTAATAGCATTTAACAATGAGAGCGATTCCAGGAAATCCACAGTATATCTTGAGGAATGATCCAGGACGCAAGGCTAGCGAAGAGTCGGGTCGGGTGCCTTTGCAAAAGGGAATGAGCGGGGAATGATGGTAAGTTGCCCCGGTGGCTGCTGTAACTCAGAGCATTTACCGACGAAGAGAGAGAGAGAGAGAGAGAGAGAGAGAGAGAGAGGAGAGAGAGAGAGAGAGAGAGAGAGAGAAATAGGGTAAAGCGGAAGTCTTTTTCCTGTCAGAAGACAACACGGACGTGTGTCAACGCACCTGCCTATTCAGGTAACATTCACAAAAGCAAAGGAAGAATGATGAAAAGCTTTGATAGATAGAGATACATTTTTTCTGTGTAATGCTTGTGCTTGGAAAGGCACTGGCAAATTCCTCAATCGAACTATGAACAAGAGCAGTAATCTTGGCGAACAAAGATGATTGCAAGTCATAAAACAAACACAGCTGCTAGTTTCTTATGCTACAAGCTCTTGAAGTCATTTATTCCGCGTTCTCTCTTCTCAACAAGATTTCACAGTCTGTGCATTCACACTATTTATACTGCAATAGATCAGTTGTGAATGAACATATATAACTGCTAGACTATTCTCATTACCATAAGAACGACGATGACTGCGAACTCAGTGTTAATTATATATATATATATATATATATATATATATATATATATATATATATATATATATATATATATATATATATATATATATATATATATATATATATATATATATATATATATATATATATATATATATATATACCTATAATATTAGTCGTCATCATCACATTATCACAAGTTTTGCTTGAAAAATGCTGCTTTCTAAAATATGAACATTGCAGACACGGGGGTAAACATATTAATGGTAAACAAGGACAGAAAAAGTCGTCGTAAAAACCATAGAGCAAAAGAAGTCACTTAGAGCATAGGCACAATTTTTTCATTATCACTTCGTAAGGAAGGAACAGGAGATGTTTATTCGGGTCTAAGGAGTGTTATTTGTCTCTTCCATTTTCTTCGGGTTTACCTAAAAATTACCCTTTTAGATACCTAGAGCCAGGCAGAAAACTTCTTGACCCCTATAATAACACCGCGACCATTTCGACAACGATGAAGCAGGAATGCCACATACATTCTGAAGCTGGTAAAAATAAAACAATTCCTTGTCTATCTGAGTTTATTTTTAATGGGGAAAATATGAATTTGCAAGTAGCTCCATCTCTTCTACAAAAACGTGTGTTTAAAACCAAGTCACATCGCAAAATAAACTTAACGTATAAAGATTTCGTCAGTTGCATCAGTTCAACAAAATTTAAATCAAACACCCGGAAATTGCGTACGAAAGTAAGATTATACATAAGTCTAGCACGATCTTTGCTGTTATATAGATATGAATCTTGGTATGATAACGAAACTACAACTAATAGATTTTGCAGATTTGATAATAAAGCTTCGAGAAGGACATCAGAGGTCAGATGGCAGGAAAGAGTTAGCAATAATACCATAGAGGAAAATGATTTAAGTTTCGTATGTAGATGAAATAATGACTAAAGGGAGACACAAATGACTTGGATATGTCCTTCGCGCAATCCTGGGAGAGTTACAGGTAATTTTGTCATCTGGGCTCCTGTAAGCACCAGAAGGGTTAGAACACCCTCATGAGTACGATAAGAAGCGGGGATGGAGATGAGGGAGATTTTTGGAGGGTAAAACACAGAGAAGAGACGTATAGCGGAATTTCACGAATGCCCTTTGCATCACCCGGCGCTGAAAAAAAGTTAAGTATATCTTAGTTTAACCAGACCGCTGAGCTGATTAACAGCTCTCCTAGGGGGGCTGGCCCGAAGGATGAGATTTATTATTACGTGGCTAAGAACCAACTTGTTACCTAGCAACCAAGGTATATTGAAGGAGTTAGGTACAGTCACTTTGGTGGCGGGGGTAGTTGTGGGGTATTTTAATACGTCTCCTGGAGGACAAGGAAGGGACTTAGGGTCGGAGCAGTCAAGAAGGGTTGTCCTTTCAAGTACCTCGGGAGCAACTTTAATTTCCTTGGGCCGGACTTGTTGGGGATTATAAGTTTATCATATGGTCAGTTATTTGTAAAATTCATATAAACCTCTGCTTTCTGATATATAACAAAAAATTTAAATGAGATTGCTTGATAGGACTTAAAGAATTCTATTAGAGTTTGACTTGACATTTATTTACAAAAGCTTATTTACAATATATACATTATTTAGTAAATTAGCATACATAAATAACGATATACTTGACAAAAAATACTTAGCAAGACCGGAAGTTTAAAAAAAAATAGAATTTGACGTACCATTATTTAGCTAATTTACTCATCTTTTTCTTTTTTTTCCCTACTCGATGCAATTTTGGCGTTCAGCACTCTCATACTAAAAAACATCCGACATCTGACAAAAAACAATATAACTTTAAAAGGCAAAGAAACACACATTTCAATATGACGCGCCAAATCACATAAAACTCCCTTTCCGGATCTCAGTTTGCTTTCTCCGCTGTATGTTTTAAAAAGTTTTTCCATTAAATTCAGTTTTTCAAAAAACACAGCACTTGGTTCCGTTAAGTTATCCTCATGCCGCTCCACTGCACTGATCCATGTACCATTTAGTTTTTTAAGTTTGCATCCCAGGAATTGATACTCAGGAAATTTGGATGCCACATAGCCACCAACATTCTCCAAAGTTCTCTCCGGAAATTCGGTGTCTACATTGTCTGACTTTTCTTCTGGCATTTTCTCATCTTCGGTAGAGGCAAACACCATTGCAGTGATCATGAGCTCTGGTAAAACTAAGATAAAATAGTATAGTTTCGAGCTCAGTTTCATTTAAACCATTATTTTCGCAACTTTCTTTTCTTGACTGAGCATTCCTTCCGACATATTTGAAGAATCGCACTCCTTCATTGAATTACAATTGTTTCCAGTTATAGTGGCTTCTTTGCCAAGTAAGTAGGACCTTATTCTGTGTTTTACTTCAGCTGGCGTTGGATGATCATTGGTTGCACCCATTTGTCTAAGACAGCCAAACATATTTTCCAAACCATCTTGATTGAGCCTAGATGTAATTATATACCATACATTATATTTACTTTTCAACATATCATATAACCTTGGCAAGGATTGACACGACACAATAAGTCCCTTTTGGAACTGATACATCTTGTAGCTTTTGCAAACTCGCATTGTTTCTGCTGTAGATTTCATGGTGTCTACGATTTTATTTTGGGCAATCAAAGGCGCCCTTGAATTGAATATATCAAACCACAAGTCAACAAGCTTTATAAAGTCCCTTGGACTTTCCCAGTGCATGCTTTTCAAAAGTCCCCGATTTCCATAAAAATCTAAAGCTTTAGATGTTGTTTCCGAAAGAAGCTGCACTGCTTTCCTCACATTCATGCGTCGCAAGCCTGTTACCTGTATATGTTTCTCTGTTTGGCGATATGTGGGTTTCAAGTCGCATTCACTTCTTTGGATAATTTCCTAAACACATCCGCTTTGAACAAAATCTCCACTTTGCAATTCAAAACCAGAATCAAGAAAATTGTTTCTCACTAACTTGATTAAATGAGGAGCATCGGCAAAGACAAATTTCTCGATCTGGTGCAGAGGGGTTCTTAAATGAAGTATTTTCGTTTCCTATATCAAGACTGTTCCATAAACTGATATTAGTAGGACCCATGTCGCACACACAGCCACAACAGGGAAATCGACAGACTCCGCTTTCACAATTACCTCAGATGACAGTCCCTTGGTAACCTTGGTATCAAAATTATAATATATGAGTTGTTTCCAAGCTTGTGTTATTCCACTAATCATAATGCACTGCACACGAGATTTAGGATCATAAAGTCTTTGATCCTCTGTCGTAACACCAGATTTGTGAAACACTACACTCATCAAATGACATTACACACAATCGACGATATTCCTTGCCCTTTTCTCTTAGTATTTCAAAAACTGTTTGCAAAATTCCCGGTTCAACAATGATCTTTGACGCCCATCGTCTTAGTGTACTTCTGAGGGAAGAGGCATCTTACATTGATCACGTAAGTAACGGTAACCCGCAGAACTCAAATTTTTCAAAGTTATGCTCGACTAATGTCGCAATCTGTCCAACGTTTCACATTTCTACTGCTCATAACATTTTCCACCTGTGAAGGAGAAAACAGTTTTTCCAGAAACGATCTGCAACATGACGCTTCATATTTCATTTTCCCCAATTCCTCCAACAAACGTAACCTCTCTCTCTCCCACTGCTCTTTTTTCTGCAATAAGGTTTCTTTCCTGAATAACATTGTTCAATTGACGTTGCAAATCTTCCTGTGTTGCCGTATGTTCCATTTCTTCACTTTGCAGACCGTCTTCTCTACAGGAAACACTACTGTCAACATGAAACTCTTTTTCATGTCCTGGTAAGATTTCTACAACTAAACGTTTCCGATTCTTCTCTTCTTCTCTAATCATTCGACTTGTAACGGGTGCATTATGATATGAAATGTAGAAGGAGAAACATTACGTCTTAAGAGAAATGCAATTCCAACGATTCACAGCATGATTCACAAGGTTGGTAATTTTTAAATTTTCATAGATATTAGTCATGTATTACGATCTCGCTTTTCGAGATCGATAGGTTCTTTAAAATAAACAAGCAATTGGGCTGTAATGACTGACGAGAGGTTACAAACAAAGAAGGGAGGAGCAGAACAAAACGAAAAAGTTACCCTAAAATTTATTTATTTACAATAAAGTTATATACATAATGTACACTGAGTCAGGTTCAAAAAAAATAAGCATGGGCGGCTCAACAAACATTACAAAACATAGAATTTATAGCGTATGAAAAGATATATCACCTAACTGGGATCCTTAAATAAATTAAGAGCTGTATTTTAGTCACTATAAAAATTACAAAACATTAAATCAGAAAGCAGTGTGTCCAAATAGATTACATGAATAATAACACTGATGAATTGGGTCTAAAAATATGCATGTAAAAATTTTACACGAGCAAAATAATGAACCATTAAAAAAATACAAATAATACCCAGGCAGCAGAACTAATTACATAAACTGGCAGCTCAAAGGAACACTGCAGGACAACTCCGACAGAGTCGAAACGACAACCATCTCGTCCTCAGTAGCACAGTGCTGATGTCCTCCTCCAGGACTGACGACCATTTCAGAGCCGACACGGCAACCATCTCGTCCTCCAAAAAACGATACTGAAGTCCTCCTCCATCTACGACGACCAATGACAGAGCCGAACGGCAACCATCTCGTCCTCAAAACTCTCCATGGGTCTGCTGCCGGGACCTGACTCTCAGGTAAGGATACCTGCAGCTGCTACTCCAACTGGCTTGCTGCTACCCTGGACCCTATTCGTTACTGCTACGAACCTGACTGACGCTGTCAAGCACTCCACGGCAGACGTAAACTCACCAGCACGAAAAAAACACAAATAAAGGAGGCAACAATCCACCAAGGGAACAATCGGCAAGCGATTGTTCCTAACATCATGGTTTTATATAAAACTCATATATATATACCGATATATATATATATATATATATATATATATATATATATATATATATATATATATATATATATATATATATATATATATATATAAAATATATATATATATATATATATATAACATATATATATATATATATATATATATATATATATATATATATATATATATATATATATATATCTATATAATATATATATATATATATATATATATATATATATGACTATTTATCACATCACCGTGATTCATATACAATCAGAAAGCTACAAACGTGCAAATATCTAATTCACTCTGCCTCGGGTAAGTAATATATTTTCATATATGTTTTTGCCGAAGGAATTTTTAGTTGATAATAAAAACTGTCCCTTGATCCAACCAGCGACGGACGAGGAATCAGGACTACAGTGACACACTAACCATTCGGCCACAAGAGAGGTATAAGTGAATACCATCTCCCATCAACCCACCCGTTTAACTCAGGTGTTTTGCGTTTTGGAGACGATATCCACCCACCTCTGCCATGTTGACCGTGTAGTTAACTTTATCGCACGTAGCATATTATGACTATTTATCACATCACCGTGATTCATATACAATCAGAAAGCTACAAACGTCCTTTAATATCTAATTCACTCTGCCTCCAAGTAATATATTTTCATATATATGTTACCGAAGGGGAATTTTTAGTTGATAATAAGTCCACCGTCCGTGGGGTCGAAACCAGCGACGGACGAGGAATCAGGACTACAGTGACACACTAACCATTCGGCCACAAGAGAGGTATAAGTGAATACCATCTCCCATCAACCCACCCGTCGAACTCAGGTGTTTTGCGTTTGGAGACGATATCCACCCACCTCTGCCATGTTGACCGTGTAGTCGCGTTTGTTGCACGAGCCATATATGACTATTTATCACATCACCGTGATTCATATACAATCAGAAAGCTACAAACGTCCTTTAATATCTAATTCACTCTGCCTCGGAAGTAATATATTTTCATATATGTTACCGAAGGGGAATTTTTAGTTGATAATAAGTCCACCGTCCCGTGGGGTCGAACCAGCGACGGACGAGGAATCAGGACTACAGTGACACACTAACCATTCGGCCACAAGAGAGCTGTTAATCAACTACCATCTCCCATCAACCCACCCATCCTAACTCAGGTGTTTTGCGTTTGGAGACGATATCCACCCACCTCTGCCATGTTGACCGTGAAGCTAAAGCTTTGTCGCACTCCCATATTATGACTATTTATTCATCACCGTGATTCATTTGCAATCACTACAAACTTCCTTTAATATCTAATTCAAACTGCCTCGGAAGTAATATATTTTCATATTGTTACCCTTGCAGGAAAGCTTAGTTGATAATAAGTCCACCGTCCCGTCTTCGAACCAGTTTTCGGACGAGAATCAGGACTACAGTGACACACTAACCATTCATACAAAGAGGTATAAATGAATACCATCTCCCATCAACCCACCCGTCGAACTCAGGTGTTTTGCGTTTGGAGACGATATCCACCCACCTCTGCCATGTTGACACGTGTTCTTGCGTTTGTCTACACGTAGCCATATTATGACTATTTATCACATCACCGTGATTCATATACAATCATAAAGCTACAAACGTCTTTAATATCTAATTCACGTTTGTTTCATCACAAACCCGTTGCTTATATAAGTTATCTCAACTTTGTTTATAAAAAATTATGATTTCATATTTTCCCAAATGGTTAAATTCACCATATACTTAAAACTTTCACGTTATCCGCATTAGTTCCATTTTTGTTCCTCCAGGAAACGATTCCTTTGCGAAGACGATAATAGTAATGAAACAAAGGCTAACGGAATTTACTTTTAAAACAGAAGCAACACTGAACAATAAGAAGGGATCGTCTTTGTGCTCTCTATAGCAATTACACTGAATGTAATACAGTAACATGTCATATAGCCTGGAATGATTACTCTTGTTATAATTATCATTCAACAACCACTGATAAAACTTTTACTTTTACTGGATCTAATAAAACAGACTCAACAATGGAGTGCTTTGTGCTTTTTGTCAAGAAACTCAACGGCGAAACTTGTAAGCTGTGTTTCTCACCAGAGAGCCAATGCACCAGAAATCCAGTCGGGGGTTTTTAAATGTCAGACTTCGGTACTGACCTTCAAGACATCTGACGTCGGAGAAAGCTGGCAATGCCTGGTAAACCTTTAGTGCCTTCATCTACCAGACAAGAGGAGGGCAAGATGGCTTAAATTTGAATTTAATTTTCAGAAAGATAATCTACAGTTCGTTCGCGGGTTTGTTTTCATTTTTTACCTAATTCCGAACAATAATCACTTCGTCTCGAAAATAAATGTGAGGATCACGTCTGACCCACCTCTACTCCAAGTTGATGTTTGATTTTTTGATTAATGAAATATTCGACGCCAATAAAAATAATGAGCATGTCACATTCTACATTAGAGATGCTAATTGTCACTATTCTCACTGTATCTTGGGAAAATGCTGTCACTTACTGTACCTTGGGAAAATGCTGTCACTTACAGTACCTTGGGAAAATACTATCATTTACCGTATCTTGGGAAAATGCTATCACTTACCGTACCTAGTATCTTTACTGTACCTTGGGAAATACTAACATTTACCGTACCTTTGGAAAATGCTGTCACTTACTGTATCTTGGGAAAATGCTATCACTTACTGTACCTTGGGAAAATGCTGTCACTTACTGTACCTGGGAAAATGCTGTCACTTACTGGGAAAATGCTGTCACTACTGTTGGAAAAAATACTATCACTTACTGTACCTTTGGAAAATGCTGTCACTTACTGTACCTTGGGAAAATGTCTTACTGTACCTTGACTGTACTGTACCTTGGGAAAATGCTGTCACTTACTGTACCTTGGGAAAATGCTGTCACTTACTGCACCCTGGGAAAATACTATCACTTACTGTACCTTGGAAAATGCTGTCACTTACTGTACCTTGGGAAAAATGCTGTCACTTACTGTATCTTGGGAAAATGCTGTCACTTACCATACCTTGGGAAAATGCCCTGTCCCTTACTGTACCTTGGGAAAATGCTGTCGCTTACTGTACCTTGGGAAAATGATGTCACTTACTGTACCTTGGGAAAATGCTGTCATTACTGTACCTTGGGAAAATGCTGTCACTTACTGTACCTTGGGAAAATGCTGTCACTTACTGAACCCTGGGAAAATACTATCACTTACTGTACCTTGGGAAAATGCTGTCACTTACTGTACCTTGGGAAAATGCTGTCACTTACTGTACCTTGGGAAAATGCTGTCACTTACTGTACCTTGGGAAAATGCTGTCACTTACTGTACCCTGGGAAAATACTATCACTTACCGTACACTGACTGTACCTTAGGAAAATGCTGTCACTTACTGTACCTTGGGAAAATGCTGTCACTTACAGTACCTTGGGAAAATATTATCACTTACTGTATCTTGGGAAAATGCTGTCACTGACTGTACCAAAATGATGTCATTGACTGTAAAAAATGCTGTCACTGACCATACCTTGGGAAAATGCTGTCACTTGCTGTACCTTGGGAAAATACTACCACTTACTGTACCTTGGGAAAATGATGTCATTGACTTGTACTATGGGAAAATGCTGTCACTGACTGTACCTTGGGAAAATGCTATCACTTACCGTACCTTGGGAAAATGCTGTCACTGATTGTACTGTGGGAAAATGCTGTCACTGACTGTACCTTGGGAAAATGCTATCACTTACCGTATCTTGGGAAAATGCTGTCACTGATTGTAATGTGGGAAAATGCTGTCACTGACTGTACCTTGGGAAAATGCTATCACTTACCGTACCTTGGGAAAATGCTGTCACTTACTGTACCTTAGGAAAATACAGATGAGATACGGACGCAATAACGTAGAATATAAATGAAATTAGGCCGAAATTGTTTCGATTCTACTTCTCAATAAAAAGGATGGATTTCCAGAACGATTTCGTAATATACAAAACACGCATATACTAACAGGTGCGTGCTTCTAAAAATATTTCACGCCTAGATATGATTTCAAATACACACACAGTTGCATTTAAGAATCTAACGATGCCTTTCGCATCAAGAAAAACGTATCTTATGGCTGTTCGATAACTCTGTCTCTGTCTCTGTCTCTGTCTCTCTCTCTCTCTCTCTCTCTCTCTCTCTCTCTCTCTCTCTCTCTCTCTCTCGGGTGGGACGACTAATTTGCGATACAAGTACTGTTAGACAAGGATGCAATTCAGCCTGGAATGATCTACTATCCACTAGCAAAACAAGTAAAGAGGCCAAACGAGTTTCCTGTACAGCTTATAATAAAGGCCACCGAAAATAGATCTATCTTTTGGTGGTCTCGGTATAATGTTGAATGAGTCGCGGCCCATGAAATTTTAACCACGGCCCGGTGGTGACCTGTCTATATCGCTGCCAGAGGCACGACTATGGCTAACTTTTGACCCTAAATAAAATAAAAACTACTGAGGCTAGAGGACTAGCATATGGTATGTTTGATGATTGGAGGGTGAATGATCAACATACCAATTTGCGGCCCTCTGGACTCAGTAGTTTTTAAGATCTGAAGGCGGACAGAAAAAGTGCGGAAAGAAAAAAGTGCGACGGACAGAAAACTAATGAAAACCACGTAAAGGTTAACATACATTTTATAAACAGCCACATCAGGGATCCACCCAATTCCTCGTCAAAATTGTTGTTATATTTGAAAGTCTGTTTACTTTTAACTTTGGATTGAATGTCAGAAATAAACAAGTAAAAAATGCGCCGAAGTTTCTTCGGCGCAATCGACTTTTCTGCACAGACGCTACAGCATATAATCAAGGCCACCGAAAATATATCTACCTTTCGGTGGTCTCGGTATAATGCTGTATGAACCGCGGTCCATGAAACTTTAACCACGGCCCTATGGTGGCATATCCTTAACTTTAACCTTAAATAAAATAAAAACTACTGAGGCAAGAGGGCTGCAATTTGGTATGTTTGATGACTAGAGGGTGGATGATCAACATACCAATTCGCAGCCCCTCTAGCCTCAGTAGTTTTTAAGATCTGAGGGCGGAAAGAAAAGTGCGGACAGGAAAAAAGTGAGAACCGACAGACAAAGTCGGCACAATAGTTTTCTTTTACAGAAAACTAAAACCGACGATAATGCCAACATTAGAAGACTATACACTGCATTAATATCCTGTTATTAAGGCCATTATGGTCTGGCTCAATTTTTGATTTCAGTACATGATTGGATGGCATCCTCATGTAGCATTTTTTAAAGATGAAAACAGTTATTGGTGAGTCTGATAGATGCAAGTATAATAAGCAAGATTCCCGTTAATGAAAATGACATTGACACTATTTTATCGACAAATAAGACATTAAACTACTCTACATTCATAGAGCAGAACAAAATCTTGAAAAAAAAATAACACGTACATCTTATAAGTAATATTATAAGAACAGTTACAAAAAAGGATAACTATAAGCCATTAGTTCCGTTTCTAATATTTTAAGCATCTGCTTATGGACTTCTGTTATGCTCAAGTTCATGACCACTATCATTTGCTGTTGTCATTATTCGACAAGATCAGTGATAGCTATAATAATGGAATATGTTGTTAACGGCTCAATAAAATCACCCAACTTTCGAGTATTCGATAAAATCACCCAACTTTCGAGTATTCAATAAAATCACCCAACTTTCGAGTAATATAGAGAATATATGGTAATGCAACGAGAGTGAGTAACAAAGTTTAGCAATAATTTTCCAAGGTTTCAATGAAGCTCATTTACTTCCAGTTAGTTTCTACATGCACATTTCACCTAATCTGGAATAAACTTGTATGCCACAAAAGTAGTTTACACAGCAATTTTATGATGTTCAACAATAAAAACAATGTATATTCTTATCTACGCAAATTTGATGTTTCGGTTGGAAAATATAATGGAATCTTGCAATTAATGTCAAATTAATTAAGCCTTGAAGAGACTGTTCAGATAATAAACACGAGATTTCACTTATTAAGACGTAGGGTAATGAACTTGAACCACTTATTTGATATGGGAGAGATCAGTTCACAAACAACCTAAGGAAAATGTTGACCGCAAAGGTATTAAAAGACAAACTTCCGATTTGATTCTATTATAAACTAGTAAAATTCGATCCGTAAACAGATATGAATACCGATATATGTAGGTGGATTTTAATAAAAACACGCTATAGGTGTCTAAACGAAAAGATAAAGCAAAGAAGGGTCACAAGCGAACTCTGGCATGGCTAAGAAACAAACAAGAGCCTAAGCACAAGCTGCTCTCCTCCTCGGGGAGAGAAATGGTCTCAAGAAACAGTGAAAGTGAATAACAGGAGTTGAGAAGAAAGGCTACTGGAGAAAAATTATCTAGAAACTAAAATAATACATGTAGGGTCATCTGAGGAATATTTGGACCAAGATATCGTGTAAATAAGGAGAGAGAGAGAGAGAGAGAGAGAGAGAGAGAGAGAGAGAGAGAGAGAGAGAGAGAGAGGGGGGGGACTGCTATGCAGCAGTTTCAATACCTTGCCTAAAAGACAAGTGAATATAAAAGGCGTGCAGGGGAGCCGTACGACAATAAAGGGAGGTAAGGAATAAGAAAGAAACAGTAAAAAATTCGCCGAAGTTTCTTCGGCGCAATCGAATTTACTGCACAGCCGCAACAGTGTATAATCAGGGCCACCGAAAACAGATCTATCTTTCGGTGGTTTCGGTATAATGCTGTATGAGCCGCGGCCCATGAACCTTTAACCACGGCCCGGTGGTGGTCTATCATATATCGTTGCCAGAAGTACGATTATGGCTAACTTTAACCCTAAATAAATGAAAACTACTGAGGCTAGAGGGCTGCAATTTGGTATGTTTGATGATTGGAGGATGGACGATCAACATACCAATTTGCAGCCCTCTAGGCTCAGTAGTTTTTAAGATCTGCGGGCGGACAGAAAAAGTGCGGACGGACAGACAAAGCCGGCACAATAGTTTTCTTTTCAGAAAACTAAAAGCAGGTTGGTATAGCTAAAAAAAAAAAAAAAAAAGCCAAGATTGAGCACGGAAGGGCATATTATTATTAATATTGCTACTATTCACCAATAAAACCTATCCCTTCTCAAAAGGGAAGATAGAAAAAAATTGACAATCCACTCACCCCAAAGTACATCCTTCAACTGCAGAATCGAGGAGTCAACCTTTACATACCTAAAAAGAAGGTTCAAAAGTATGCTATATTTGCTAATAGCATATATTCACTCAAAAATTGTGGAGGATAGAGAAAGGAAGGTGGTGAGAGAGGTAGGTTTGGGACCTTATTACTAATGAAAATAATTTTCCAATTAAGGATCCAAAATTCCAGACGTCCAATATATATATACATATATATATATATATATATATATATATATATATATATATATATATATATATATATATATATATATATATATATATATATATATATATATATATATATATATATATATATATATATATATATATATATATATATATATAAATATATATATATATATATATATATATAAATTATGTATGTATGTATGTATGTATGTATCTATCTATCATATAATATCTATATATATATATATATATATATATATATATATATATATATAGATAGATAGATAGACTGATAGATAGATAGATACATATAATTTTTTCTTTTGATGGAATAAAATAGCATAGTAATATATGAAAAGTGAAAGAAAAGTGTCCCCGAAAAATGCAAATAGGTACAAAATGTCAATTTGAAATTAATAAACTTTCGCAACTGCATGATACAGGCACGTTTTAAAGATGTAATTCAAGTCATTCTAATATATGAAATGCAAAGCAAAATCTGAAAAATATTTGGCATAACAGGCCAATGTATCAGGACTCGAAACCACCTCAACATTCAGTATCTAGAGAGAGAGAGAGAGAGAGAGAGAGAGAGAGAGAGAGAGAGAGAGAGAGAGAGAGAGAGAGAGAGAGGGAAGAGGGGAGGGCGGAGGGGGTGATTTGACGATTTGACTACATCTATTCTAATCCCAGGAGAGAGATGAACTGAATCCCAGGCAACCATGGGATAAATATAGTAAAAGGCCGAATCAGAAGACACACATAATCCTAAAAGGCCCATGAAGCAGATGAGCAGGCTTTATTCCATGAGCTCAAAAACATCGTTGTATCTGGACTGGACCAGTGGTTTTAACCTTTCCAGGGCTTGTACCCTTGATATCTCAGAAAAGTTTCTCACCCCATCCAATATAAATACGACACAGACATATGAAAAGGGTTAGTGATACAAACCTTGGTGAGAAATTATTAGATGTATTCAATTACTGAACAAGGGACTTTTTCATTTCAAATGAAGTGTCAGTTAGTAAGATGCAATTATGAGTAATACTACATAGTGCACACCAACACATTTTTATTGGCTCTTTTGTTGTTATTTCTCATCAATGATGATGTTCAAACGTGGTTCTTTCTTTGAAAGTGCCAGACGCATGTCATCATTTGCATCCAAACGGTTTCTGGCTTTTGTCTTGATGTTTAGGAGCGTCGGTAAATATACAGTACCATTGCATTGGCTATCATGTCTCGTACCCCCAGGTTTAAGGTTTCGTACCCTGAAAGTACAGGTACCAGGTTAAGGACAACTGATCGAGACCAAAAGTTCTTAGATATCTAAAGAGCTTTTCAGCTTGATTGCTTTGAATATCAGTATAATCTTACAGAAATGAACATTTCGGATATATAGAATATTTAGCTAGTTGCTGGATAGTAATGTTAAACTCATGGATTTTGAAGGATCCGGAGGTTAAATTATATTTTGAAGAGAATGGGTATAAAGCCTACATCAGTTTACAAATAGTTCTTTAAGCAAATGGTGCTTTGGGGTCTATGGTAGAAAGTTCTGTTAAATTGACATGAAGAAACTAATATATTAATGCAATTATGAAATAATGTGTTGGAGATTAGAGACTTTGAATTTCTAAACAGGTCAAACAATACATATGGTCAATAGAAGACCCATTGCTTTTAAGGAAGCCTTGAGGGAGACTGACTTGAGTTCGACTATTCCTGAGCCCGATAACTCCTGAGAGTATATTAAGGGGTATGTTTTAGTCTCTGTTAATGTTATTCCACCACTACAACAATCTCCTGACTTGGACTTAGATGATAACTTTGCAGAATTAACTGACAGAGTAAGAGATAATTTTTGGAAAAACTTCGTAAAGTTAGAAAAACCTAATAGATATATACCATTCAGAATTTGTTACTTCACTCTTATAGCAAGCAGTCGGTGTGAAAGATCGTTATAACCCCATCAAGCACTCTCGTATATTGAAGAATGATATTGTACTGATTAAGGACCCCTATAGCAAGGCCAGCCAGTATCCTATGGCAATTGTTCGAGAAACATTGACCAATGAATTAGGAGAGGTCACTGGAGCGGTCTTGTGTAAGGGAAAAACTGGTGAAATAACTAAAAGACATGTTATCTAATTTGATATTTCTTTTTGATAGGAGGCCTAAGATCGTAAGTTTGGTTACATGATGAGGTCCGGAATGAAACTACCTCGTTCGGAGTCTCCTAAAAGCAATCTACCTATGTAAGCGAGAAGCTGCAAAAAGAGCATAATGAGAACTCGTCAAATTTTAAATGATGAAACCGGACATTAGCATGTACCTTTTTCTTTGTTTTCTCTGTAATTTTTTGTATATTTAATTTAAGATTCAATCATATACAGGTTTATATGATTGAATGGTTTTGAAAAAGTGTATGAAATAAGATATAATATATATCTTAACAGTTTCTTGTATGTAATTTATTTTTTCTTATTTCAAAGGATCTCTAACCCTTGTTCATTTCTTTATAGTACTTGATTATTAGTAATGTAAGACGTTATTGTGTGTCAACAAATTAAAGATTTAACTTCCCGCTATTTTCGTCGTTTAATGACTATTAAACCATTCAAGAACTTCGAGTAAATAAACAGAATTTTCTTCGAGGTTTATTTATTTACATTCGGCAGTTGTTTCCCAAGAACCATCAACTCTTCACTTTCCTTACCACGACTTGTGATTAACTCTGGGAAATATCAAGAGACTTTTACACAAAACCTTTTATGTATCTTATTCTTTGGTAATATGGAAGAATAAGATATCGATTCTACATTTCCTCATCCATTAGCGGCATAACGCGGCATGTTTCTCTAATTTGTTTACCAGCTACTTTTGTCAGTTGTTCTGCATCAGCTGTGGTCAAACGTGAAGACCAATTCGACGGGGAACTCTTCAAGCACTTTAAGACGTCTGGTTACTTTGAGGTTGGTCTCATTTTTGTTGGCACACATCAATTGAGCTATTGAAGTCATTTTTCTTGACGTCCACATCACTAGTCCCATAAATTAAATCTCGTAACTTATATTTTTTACAGCCATTATTGAATTTAAGAGATCTTTTATCCCGTTTTAATAGTTCACATAACTAATTTCAAGACGGCATATTCTTCCTATTGAAAGATTGGTTTACCAGAAATTTAGGTTCTAGGAGTTATGTGGTTTAAATTTATATTTGTAGGATGGTATCTATATTATTGATCTCGTTATATTTATGGTAGTTATTTTTTGTATAGGTTGTGAGAGATTCAAGGCGAGGGGACATGGTGTTCAGTGCCATGGACAGACAATGAATCTGGGTGGCATCAATAGTAAACGTTTTAATAGTAGCGTTATTAAGATACTATTTGTGATTAAAATAATAAATGTTTAAATTTTAGCTACTCTATTCATTGTCTCCTGGAGGTTTAATTATATATATTACTCCTGTTTTGAATAGTGGTGTTGGTGGTGTAGGAGAGCACGAAGTGAGATGGAGCTTTCGGTAGAAAAGGGATGTACTGGAGTGCTTTATCTGTGAACTAAGGATAAAGGAGATGAGGGTTATTATGGAGAGTTTTGAAGGGGTTTGTCAGGGAAAAGGGAAGAAAAATCGATTAACGTGAATGAGGGACTCGCCCAAGTAAAAACATTTGTCGCCCTCCAAGTACCAAGTACCATGTCCAACAAGACCGCCTTAAATATTTGGAATAACGAATTATTTTCCTGGACTTTTCTTGCAGTGAACTCGTTTCACCAAAGACCTTAAAATCCGACACGATCCACTCCTTGACGTTACACAACAGTCACGCGACAGATGTGAGTCACGGCAGCCTCTGCAACCATGGGCGAGGTTTGACTTCTATCTCCAGATACGTCTGTTTTTCTAAAAGAACCATATTTAAACATTAGAAGTTAAATGAAAGACAATGATATAAAATAAAATACCTTCCTGCATTCGTCAGCTAAAAGTCATACCTGGCCTATGACAGTATAAGATAAAGCTTGCCTGGCTTCCGCCGTGCGATGCTGGTAGAATGTCAAGAAGTGCAATGTCTATTTGTAAAGTTTCTGGTTTCACTCATCTTAGCAACGGGCATCATTTCTAGTGTAAAAATCTGGACAATACTCGTATACTTACAACATTTCCAGCAGTTTCAGTTGCCCTAGTGGACTGAGATAAATTAATTTTTACTGTTGCTATCTTTAAAAGATGAGAAGGGGATGCAAAAATCGAATACTTCATTTACTAAAACACTTTGAATTCCCGTCACAATCATTCTTCCCAAAACAACAGCTCGCACACACTTTTACCCTCATAACACCGGTCGCTCGCCTTACCTCTCCATTACGAAGCGAGGTGTACACCCCTCACAAACATGAGAAGTAAAAGTTTCCCTTACTTCATATTAAGACCCTCAAAGTTGAAAGGTTTGGGACCTAAAGAACTAAAATTTCCTCGTGGCATCACACTGCCTACCTTCCCATTTTTTTTTATTTTTTTTTTACTTTTGAAACGTTTATAATAATGCAAAAGTCCTTCTCTCCAATAGGATACCTGGCTGTTTTAATAAAATAACGAAAGCAGGTCTCTCAAAGTAAAACTCATCTCGACGATCAGCGGTGTAAGGATTACATCAGCACCTAATCTCTGCCGTACAATTGAGATTTGTGTACTGAATTTATCCACTTTTCTATAAGATGACAGATGACCTAATTCATACTGGATTCTCTCTCTCTCTCTCTCTCTCTCTCTCTCTCTCTCTCTCTCTCTCTCTCTCTCTCTCTCTCTCTCTCTCTCTCTCTCTCTCTCTCTCTCATGCACATCAGGAAGAAAATGGTCAGTACAGCTATCTCCTTAGCTGAACGCAGTGCACAGAGAGATAAAGAAAATAAATCATTTATAAATGCATTTATAATGCATCAGTATCACTTACCAATGAATGCAATATTACTCAGTAACCTCTGCATCATTAAATTTTTCCTACATGATACTTCGTACGGAATTCATATAACTGAGACAAGCGCAAACATTTACAGCAGCAGGAATAATATAAAAATTCCAGCAATGAATGAAAATCACACTGAATTTGACGTTGCAAGATTAATGCGTATTCATTCATCATCTGGACAGATTTAAACAAAAGGAAATACGAAAGGAATTTCTGGAGCATTCAACCTCTTTCGGGGAACTGGTAAACTACCAGAAACATGACAAAATTAACTTTCGCAAAACAAAATGCATCCAAGAGAGATATGGATATGTGCCCTGTCATTTAATTATCGGAGGGATTAAAGTTGAAGTACCCGAAGTTGTTTTTTTTCTACAACAGAACGAAACTCCGGCATGAAGAGCGACTTTGACTAGAGCGAGAGTTGGGAGAGAAATAACATAACACCACGAACATTCGTCAGTAACTTAGCAAGTATTATGGCTCCCGACAAACTCACAAATTTCCTCGTCCTATAATTTCATCTAAATACCGTACTATCGTGGAGGTGGGAGATGGGGTGGGGACGGTGTGGAGAGTGGAGGACGTCCGTGTGCACTACGAGTATATCTGTGGCGATGACAGAGAGCCGCCGAGTGCCATTATTTCACCATGACTGGTTTTATTGAAGACAGTGTGACGGGCCAAAATGGAATACGAGCGCTTGAAGCGACACCGAACTCAGACCTTTGGATACATGGGAAAGGAGAACGAGTATTAACCAGTCGTGAACACTTTCTCCTGTGTACCACTTCTTTCTTATTTCGTGTTTATCTGTCGACAGGTGTATGCACTCAGGCATGGTGTAAATTCATTTAAGTTATGCGACACTAGAATTTAGCTGAATTTATCAATGTTAGTAGGAAACACATAGATCCTTGTAAGAGAGTAAGGATTTCTTAAATAAAATCATAAACACTTAAACGCGTTCTAGGAGAATAATAATAAGAAACTTTCTAAACAGTGAAAGAATGTTTGAAACGTGTGAATAGATCAATATTACCTCTAAGCACTCAAAGAAAATGGTGTGGAGATCAATATATCCATTGGTACTACTGCCACAATATTCCCGTCATTCCTGCTTTATCACCAGCATCATCAATTCCTCCTCTTCGCAGAGCTGAGTTCCCAAAGCCTAAAGGTAAACAAACATGTCTCCATCGGCATCATCAAAGACCATCACAGGGATCTATGGGCGAAGAGGGATGAAATGCTAATAAGAAGCCTTGGGACAATATGATGTGCATATTAATGATGGAGATGAGAGGGCTTCTTTAATGAAACACAAAGAAGGAATCTAATGACTCATAAGCAATGTTGATTATTGCCGTAAACAGGTCTTAGATGAGAATCAATCAAGATTAAGATGAGCTAATCCAACAGGACAAAAATGACTGAAACTATACTACGGACACACACACACACACACACGTATATATATTATTATAACAACGTAAAGGGAAGAGAGAGAGAGAGAGAGAGAGAGAGAGAGAGAGAGAGAGAGAGAGAGAGAGAGAGGTAAGTTTGTAAAGGAGCTATGCCACTGAAAGACCAAGGGCGTTAAGGAGAAAGGATAAGATAAATTTTCCCCTTACCAAGAAGAAAACCAGGGACCAAGGAACATCATGTTAGGAGATAAGGAGCATTGGAACCCTCCAAGGAAAGACTAAAAAGTCCATTGTTCCCGTATTAACGAAGTCGATGGGAGGCGCTCTCACAAATACCTACTGTGCATTTCAGGGCCGCGTCTAATTGATTTTCGTCGATAAAATCTTACCAAAGCATCGGATATGGATCGTATTTTGGAAATACAGTAGCTATTTGAAGCCACAGCCTAATTGGCATAAATGTGAAGTGATGTCTGATGTTGATAATTAAGGCACTTATCAGAGTAAATCAAAGAAATTTAAAGGAAAACTTACGTAAATCTAGCAGGCTTGTAGATAGAGGCTAGTAAAACGTCATTACTGAAGGCCCTCCCACTCATTGATACTGTGGTACGACGTACTTTACTAGACTCCTCGCCCATATACTTTATGAATGAAAACTTAGATGTTGGTAGTAGTGTATAGTAAGTGGAATTCTTATATTGTTTCACACATTCAAACACCTACCCTGCATACTCTCTCTCTCTCTCTCTCTCTCTCTCTCTCTCTCTCTCTCTCTCTCTCTCTCTCTCTCTCTCTCCCATCTTTTTGATGAGTCATGTCTCTAAGTAGAATACAATAAGGGAATGTGCATCAAATGAAAATATTAATTGTATAATACAGTTCCATGGCGCAATTCACGTTTCCTTTAACTTGAAATGTGCACCAAGTCTTACAAAAGTTCCGATTCACGTCCTGCTAGACGAATGTAACACAACGCAAGTGTTCTAACCTTAACTTCCTTAATACGTGATCAATCCCATAATAAATCCACAGTGCTCGGTAAAGCACACTACTCTCCCCTTCATTATTTTATTTGTGTGCCTCTGTGTCAGTTTTGTTGCTTCTATACGCTTGATTCATTTACTTGGAACTGACACTAATGTTTGATGTGGGCTTGCTGAGTGGTTATCAGTGAGTCTCTATATTCCTGGTTTTTGAAGTTACTCACTCTTTCAATTTTCAGTTATTTTGATTATATATTTCATTGAATCATAACTACATTACAGTGCTGAATGAAATTCTTAACTCATAGTCCAAGCGCTTGGGCTATGCCCTAAATTTTATAATCCAGTAATCCACAGATTAGGCTGAACTTTATTGAAATTGAAGGAAATGTGAATTAGAAAAAAACAATTATTGTAATATAAAATTATGTAAAAGGATATGCTGTTGTTTGTTTAAGATGAAGCCAGCCTTGTGTGAATCAGGGTCTTGCACTTTGAGCAGACCATATGTGAAGAACTTTCGATGAAAATAGAGAAAATAAAATTTCGATAATTATCGCAAATCCTACTCAAGGTATTGCTTATTGTACAAGAGGGTCAAATGTTTTTATTTCTACAATCATTAACATACTACTGGGAACCCTGCTATTATGTCTGATGTCGTAGTTTACGTCACAGCAACCTCTCTCTGGGTGCTTACTAAATTTGGTTAGGTTTCCCTTTAAATTTCTTTGATTTACTCTAAGTGCCTTAATTATCCACACTGGACATCACTACATATTTTTGCCAATTAGGCTGTGGCCTCAAATAGCTATTTCCAAAATACGGTCCATATCTGATTCTTTGGTAAGATTTTATCGACGAAAATCTATTAGACACGACACTGAAATGTACAGTACTGTAGTGGTGTATTGGAATAGTGTTTTACGGACACCGAGAAAGGAAAAAAAGACAGTCGGGAAAAATGAGAGGTTAAATGGGGGAGCATAATCCATTCGGCACGAGAACAAAATAGACTTTCCGTAAAATCGGACGACTAGAAAATCTAAAAGACCAAGAATACAGTGGCAAAATGAAATAAGAACATGCAAAATTGAAGCAAACGGCAGAGAAATAAATCAAAACATTAATTTTTGAAAGAACCGGACAAATGAGTTTGCAAATGTATGAAGCGTCACTGTTTCCAAACGGAAACAAAGAAAAGGATTCCATTGTAAGAACAAAGATACAACATGACAATTTCTGTCTTTCAACACTCGGAATTTTTTTTTATGAAATGCAAGAACAAATATTACAAACGACAGAGGTGGACTCATCTTCCTGTCTACAAGAGAGAGAGAGAGAGAGAGAGAGAGAGAGAGAGAGAGAGAGAGAGAGAGAGAGAGAGAGAGAGAAATCTGTAATAAACCCTACCAATATTACAAAGCGGAGGAGGAAAGAGAGAATTATCAATGGTGATATTGTTAAAATGGAGAGAGAGAGAGAGAGAGAGAGAGAGAGAGAGAGAGAGAGAGAGAGAGAGAGAGAGAGAGAGATCCCGACGACCGTAATTACTGTATTAACAATTACCAGAAGAAAACATATTTGCGTCGGTTGTCCGCTTGAAACAATGACGTGAAAATGATTCTTGGTCAAATTTCAACATGTGGGCGGATCCTTCTGGAACTATCAATGAAGTTCATATAATTTTGGAGGGATACAGTAACACAGATCACGCACTGGTAACCAGACTATTTCAAGTGTTGCAGCTATAAGCCATACTCTGGTTACAGAAACCAACCAAGGAAATGAACCACTTTAAATTTCGCTTAAACATAATAATAAAGGGCTAAACAGTAAGCTTGAAAATTTGTGTAAACTTTTGTAGATGTAAATTAATCCACTGTTCCAAATTTGCTTACCTAATTATTAAAAACAAAACACAAAACACCGGCAAGTTGAACGAACATATCCAATAGTTTTGTCTGTAAGCTTAACATCTGAGAAAAAACTTTAATTTCCTCCATCTACACTATAGAATTGAGGCCGAAGGCTAAGCTCTGGGACCTAAGAGGTCATTCAGCGGTGAAAGGGAAATTGACAAGATTACCATCCCCAGAATGATAACTCTGACGTAAACGTATAAGCGTACGAAATCTTGGATGATGTAAATATCAATACTTGTATAAGTTAAAACTTGAAGAAAAAATAAGGAAAAAAAATATCTCTAACCTTGGTTCAAGGTTAAATATTGTCAAGGAAGTCCAAAAAAAAAAAAAAAAACTAAGACGTTAAAATTATATTTGCAGAATCTTGACCTTGTCCCAAAGTAAAGCTGAAAGGCAAAGGGACTGAATCTAAAAGATATTCGAGTAATGACATAAATATTGCCTATTAAAGAGAGATGTCTATTCTCATACAATATTAATGAATAAGGTTAAATTAGAACAGGGGTTGGTTCAGTTATTTATGAAATGGACCGTGAAGCCTACTTTCACCAGTACCACGTTTCATAAAAGGGCAGGACACGGGACTAGGCCTATACTAAATTGTCTGTATCATATGGAAATATATATATTTTTTATTGTAAGATTTGGACTCACAACGGGCTACAAATAGTGCTGCAGGGCCTAACAATGAAATGAATTATGCTCGCAGGGTCTAACAACGAAATGAGTTATGGTATACATGGTTCATTCATATTCTGCTTGGAGTGGCTGAGATCCTTCAGGCGAAATCCAGCGGCGAACTGTCATAAAATCGTTGCTTACGCGTCCACACATGCGGTCACCTGTCAGTCGGTCGGAGGAACTTTAGGTAATTCCATCAGTTCCTCCGTTCTGGTGAGTGGACTGACTCCGCCCACAAACTGTCGTCCACACGTCAGTTTTAACAACAGATTCGAATACCTGACAGGTGGAGTGACAGTTAAACCTGAGCGTGAATACCCGGCCTTAACCTTGGCTAAAAGTCAAACGGATACATAGGAGGGACTGCATCTCAAAGCAAGGAAGTTACTCTCCAAACATGAAAACAAGCTTTATCCTGCTGTCCGGGGATGACGAAGAAAAGACAACGAGTTATCACATTCTCTCTCTACTTTCGTCCCGGAAGTTCTGAAGTATCTTTCAAAACAGTGAGGTAGTGGCGCTCTATCTTGCTTAAGTTGCAATAAATAATTTCGCCTAAACATCTCCGAGATTATTTTTTAGCCCCAAGAATGCGAGTAGGAAAGACATAAGGGGTTAGAGATGCGAGCTTAGAAGAGGCAAATACCAAGGAATATGAAGTCGAACCACAGAGAAATCTCAATGTTCCGTTTCCAAATATTCAAAATGGAAAGATAAAATTAATGCTGGATATTCAGAAAAAAAAAAAAAAACAGGGTTGTTGAGTCATGGATATATCAGAATGTTGAAAGTCTGGAATTAGACTTCCAGTGTCAACAAATAGGGACTTAACGTTGTTCGGAGCAATAAAAAAAATCGCATTTGTGCTGGCTAAGAAATTGTTATTGTTTAGCGTTTTCCTTGTCGATAAACAGTAGAAAATACAACCACATGCCTCGCGGTCCACGTTCACATGAATCATTGCCTTTATTATTAATTACAACTAATTTATTCTGATGTGACAGTTTGAATAGAACAGAAGAGAACAGAATACAGAATTTAGGCCGGAGGCCAAGCGCTGGGACCTAAGAGGTCATTCAGCGATGAAAGGGAAATTGACAATAGGGATGTTTGAAAGGTATATCAGGAGAAAAACCTCGCAGTTGCACTATGAAACAATTGTTAGAGGGGTGGAAAGTCAATGGAAGAAAGAGAATATGAATGGAGGTACAGTAAAAGGACTGAAAGAAGTTGCAGCTAGGGGCCGAAGGGACGCTGCAAAGACCCTTAAGTAATGCCTGCAATGCACCGCATGAGGTGCATTGACGGCACTACCCCCTACGGGAAATGCGACAGTTTGGTTCAGGGTACTGTGATTGATATTTGAAGTAGAGTTATTTTCTGGGACAATTTTTTTCCAAATTCCCAAACGAAAAAACTTACAAAAAACGATCAAGGGCTCTGTATAAAGACACTTGATCAAGCCTCTTCAGCTGCAAGTTATCCAAAACATATAAAAGTAAGTGCATGCATCAATAACGCTAGGGGAGAGATGATAGGTATTGCAACCTTTGCCAATAGGGTGCATTTAGAGCTAACGAGTTCCTAGGGAGGTACGGATTCATCGGTGCACATACTCAGAAGAAAGGAACTCGGTGTGCTATCGTAGGAATCATTCAGGTCGCACATGAAGAGTGAATGTTAGCAGTCTCTTCTTAATAAAAAAGTAGTACATTCCAGAGGGGCCCATAAGGACTCTTTAAAGATGGGAATCATCAAATCACAAACAGATATATCACAGGAAATAATGAAAGTGCGATCAAAACAAAACCAATACAATCAACAATGATGTTGAAAATGCTTTGGAGAAATAATAGATTTAAAACAGCATCTGAAACCATATAACTCAAAATTTAGACAACTACAGTATCTGACAACTATATCTGAGGCCCAGTGTATATTAAAATAGAAGGAAAATTATTCCAGGGGACAAATATGGAAGATCTTGTAGTAAAGTAAGGAAAAGGAACACTATTAATACAGAGAGAATTAAAACGGTACAAACTACTGTCCACAAGGCAGAGCCTCTTCAAAAGTGATATGCTGGAACAACAGTACTTAAGTTTCTCTCTCTCTCTCTCTCTCTCTCTCTCTCTCTCTCTCTCTCTCTCTCTCTCTCTCTCTCTCTCTCTCTCTCTCTTTCTCTTTCTCAGGAGCAAACAAGAACTGAGGAACCTCCACGAAATAGTCTTTTAAATTGACATAAACGGAAACAGATTCGCATTTAGTTATGTCTATTTCATTTCAATTTCAAATTGTTCTTTACTTAATATTGAAGTTGATGTAACCAAGTAAGGCTTAATAAAAAAAATACCCCTACTGGGTTTTCTTTATGAGAAAGATCGGACAAAGAGAAATATCAAAGCAAACTAACCCTTGGAATGAGTTTTCCATAGCAGTGAAAAACATTAAGAAACTAACGAAGCATCCCCCTGGAAAAAACCAAGAGGAAGGCGAAGAGGATATGAAAAAATCTTGACGAGAAAAAAATGTCATCTGGCAATACATCGACTAAATAAAAACCCGTATTTTGTGAAAGATGCTGACATTCCTAGCCGAAAGTTCTCCACTGTAGATGCATTGAATAGCCAAAGCGGCGTGTAAAAGCCACTCAATACTACTGTAGCAGATGCAGCAATTAAGACTTTAACACAAACAGAATATCAACAAGAAAAAAAAAAGCACAAGAGATGACCGAAATAATGCCATCTTTAATAGATGGCAAATAAAAACAAGAAGAAATGAGCCGAAGTTCCTTCGGCGCAATCGAGTTTTGTGTACAGCGTATGAAACTCTCAGTCGCAGTCCATGAAACTTTCAGCCACGGCCCGGTGGTTGTCTGTGTTGTTGGCATCTACAGCGGTGCCAGACGCAAGATCATGGCTGACTTTAACCTTAAATAAAATAAAAAAAAACTACTGAGGCTAGAGGGCTGCAATTTGGTATGTTTGATGATTGGATGGTGGATGATCAACATAACAATTTGCAGCCCTCTAGCCTCAGTAGGTTTTAAGATCTGAGGGTGGACAGAAAAAGTGCGGACGGACAGACAAATAACCATCTCAATTTTCTTTTACAGAAAAGTAAAAATGCGCATTAGTCAATTCATCAGACGTCATGACAAATTACAAAAGGGAACATTCGCTCAAGCAATGACTACATACCGTCCAATGCATTCCAAGAATCAATGTATTAACAATGAAAAATATATTTCGGAGAATATTCAAATTTCCTAACCAAAGGCTTCACCTGCAACACTCCTTGCTTACCAATGCTGTTCTCGTGTGTTTCTAAACTGAACGAATTCACATTTTAGACTGAGTATAATACATGACCTTCCATTCTGGTATCTCGCTTCTACTTACCCTTTTCCTCTTACCTCTTTCTCGGATCATTATCATCTTCTATTTTCCTTCTCTTCTTCGACATTCAAACCTACCCCACTCATCTTCCTCTAGAGGAGAAAAGGATACCAGTGCCGAGGTCACGCAGATTGAAAAATCGATAACGCTTTTTTAAGCAAAGAACACTAGGTTGAAAACAATTTTCCTCTGCTAGTAAAAGCCATGCATACATTTCTATTTACGTTTAAGAGTACATCTAAGTCACACTAATTTAAAGAACCCAAAATAAAAACAAAGTAAAAAAAAAAATTGTGGCTCACAAAAACAGGAAAAAACACTAAATACGGTTGAAATATATTTATATACTGTAAGCAAGGCTTGTTTAACTTCGTTTAACAGATATTTCTCCCTATACAAGTTACTTTAACGAACGGTATCCTGCTGGTTATAATATACTGTATATGAATGTACACACGGACTGACATTGCAAACTCCCAACAGCTTTGCCACAGGACTGCTTCTATTACTGAATGCAAACGCTTTACTGAATGAAAAATAAGCTGAACAAATACTCAAATATATTAAATACTGTTCTTACGATTCCTGAGAACGCAGCCAAAGGACAAACGTTGTCATAGCAACCGACTATTAATTGAAGTATAGAAACATGGGTGTAAGAATGACCAACAGAGTTTTAAAGCCAATAAATCAGTGTTTTAATTGTCTAAAATGCAGTTATATGAGAGCAAACAATCATAACAATTACGTTTCTAGATTCAAAGAAGAAATGGAAAGAATATAAAGCAGATTTATACCTACGCTATTGCCGCACATAAAAAACTAATTAATTTTACTGAAGGAAAAAAAATTAAATGGGAATAGATACGACCAGCAAGTCATTGCATATCACTGATGAGCAACAATCGATGCAGCCATGACTGGAAATCTTAAATAGCACTGATACTACGGGCTGATACACAAAGTAATTTTCCTCACTAGCGGAGATGATGATGTATGAAGAGGGTTATATAGTAAGAGAATCTCGCTTTCTCTCTCTCTCTCTCTCTCTCTCTCTCTGGGAAGGCTTCTACGAGTGCTACAGCAAGAGGGAGAGGACTGTCGAAAGGGCAGAATGTCTACTTACTGGGCATGATGATTTCTTGAACGTTAATTGGAGTGATATGAAGTTAAAATTCTTTAGCATTCATGGGATCAGAGAAGATAAGCATCTTGATTACTTACCATAAATGATTGCCAATGGCTATAAAGAGAGGAAAATAAAAGGTCCAAATTTACTAAAACGTACATCTATAGATTTTATAAAATATGCAATGAATGACACAAGGACATAAAGTGAAGGAAAGTGAGAGAAAAAACACAAGTTAATAATTCTTAAAATTGCCGATGAATAAATAATGATAGTAAAATTTTTTAGTTTTGACAACAAAATAATGGCCAACTTCAGCATTATTAAGTGGTAAGAGCCATTCCCCCAGAATACAAATGCCATTTCTACAGTATCCTAGTGACATCCTTTTTATCCCGTGCACTTTTGTGTCATACCCTTCATCTCAAAACAGAAGTATGCTTCTGCTCTATTGCCTTCACCCTAATCTATCCAAATGAAATAAAAATAGCGTTAAATGACTCAAGCTAATAAAAGTTTTTTTCACAAGAAACAAAACTCTATAGCAATGGTGGAAGCGCAAGGAAACATCTCACATCACAAACGGAAGCAAATGTTAAGCAAAACGAAATATGGGGAAATGAAAACGAAAATAGCGACATCAGTCTCGAAATGAAATGAAAAAGGAATCCATTTTGATCATGGTGACGAACAGCAACTTAGAAACGAGAAACAAACTGAAAACAAATATTTTCAGTTCAAACAAGCTAAATTTAATAGAGCCGAAGTTGAAACATTTTGAAAGTGACACGTGAAACTTCGCAAAATCTAATGTTTAACTTTTCCAATCAAACAGCAAGGAACCAACTTTAAATGGAACTATTCACCTGGCTGAAGTTTCTTTCCGAGTTGTCAATGCAACGCGCAAAAAGCAGTCGCCCGCAAGTAACCGCTTTCTAGACAGAGAAAGAAAAGATTCTGTGGTTTGTACGAATGAAGGAAGAGGTTGCTATTTGAAGGTTTACAATAATCCACTGAAGATGAAAAATAGATATCCTCAATATAAGCTGAACTACATTCCAAAATATAACTAAGAGTAAACACAAAAAAGAAAAAAAAATGTTTCCTTCTATTTCCAATAGATAAACATCGTAATTTCAGGATTTACTGGAAAGGGTCCACCGCTCCTGCGAACCTACCAAACAAGGATATATACGTAATTCTAATAGCCACAATGCCCTCTTAACTTCTCGAATTCTTCGCGCTTTTTTGGATATGGTTGTAACTACGAAGCCGAATGTATCCAAACGAAAGAAATTGAAGAGCCAATGAACGCCGGTCGCGGGAAGCGAACCCGAATTCCATATTCACAGGGAGGTCACGTTGCCGAAATTGAAGAGCCAATGAACGCCGGTCGCGGGAAGCGAACCCGAATTCCATATTCACAGGAGGTCACGTTGCCAGGTCGGCAACGTGACCTCCTTGAACATGGAATCAATGGCTTCTTTTTCGTTTGGATACATTCGGCTTCGTAGTTACAACATATCCAAAAAGCGCGAAGAATTCGAGAAGTTAAGAGGGCATTGTGGCTATTAGAATTACATATGTGTCTGGTAAAAGTGACCAGTAGATTCTACAAGGATATATACATTTACAGCAAGACAGAAAAGGTGAGAGAGAGAGAGAGAGAGAGAGAGAGAGAGAGAGAGAGAGAGAGAGAGAGAGAGAGAGAGAGAAATGAAATCGGTTGGAATGTTTCAGACGGGAAACACTGAGAAGCTTGGAAGACATTCCGACGAACAATGAAACAGAGAATAAAATCTTACTCTTTTTATGTTTCTTTAAATTCTCCCCGTTCGCGACGTCTGATGAATCGAGTAACACGCTTGTTAGGAAATTTCCAGCTGCAAAGAACCTTAAAACAGAATTCCAAAAAACGTTGGTCCTCTTGAAAAGGTTATCTCATGAATATGTCCAGAAAGTTTTACCTAACCCTATTCAATCATTCTCGAAAAAGTCTGCCAACACACACAGACGAGTGAAAAAATTACCTCTTTCAGAATTCGTTACATTCGAAAGTAACATAGACGAGCTAAAAATAAAGAAAAAGTAAATCATTATATGTATACAGTATATGTGTATGCAGAAGATCTATTTACAATTAAGATTAATTATGATTTTTAGTATCTGAATGAATGTAAATAGTCACTTAGGTCAATCACACGTTTATTCGTTTATGGACATTAAAATACCCTTTAACCCACAGTAAGTGACCGAATGATTTCGCATGATATGTCGAATGTCATCAGGAAATATTTGTGCAGATAAGACCTCTCTTTCCACAAAAATATCGCCACAAAATGCCAAGGAAACTTCATTAAACTGCGTAATTTGCAAAAGACTGAGAATCTGCAAATGTAACTGTATATACCACTGGAGCTAATTAGGGCTGAAATGACATATTTCAAGAAGAGCTGGTGTGATAAACACCATCAGAGATATAAATAGAAAAACGGTCTGATGCCAGAACTGAAAGTGATAAGAACAAAGTTAATATTTCCCACGATTTACTTAAGGAAGAAAAACATTGCAGGATTTGCGCAGCATGGCATCATCAGTATGCAGACACTGTTTTTTTAAAAAAATGTAAATATCCCCATTCCAATATAAAAGGGGCATTAAAAAAACAGTAGGAAAAACGAGGACGCAAGTGCACTCAGGCAAACAAAACTCGACTTCCGAAAGAACGGAATATTGTCATTCTCCCTCTTGTTCCAATCCCGTAAGAATTCTCCATAACAGGTATCATACCAGAGAGAGAGAGAGAGAGAGAGAGAGAGAGAGAGAGAGAGAGAGATGCTGTCATTCTCTTGAGTCAGCTACTAAAGGGAATTTGAAGCCATTGTGCCCAAGGAACATCGTAATATGAAATATGTCCCGGAATGTCAAGCGACACAAGAAAAGGAAGAACATAAGGGATTGTGATAAGAAACTCTTAACAAGAAGACTTGAAAGGTAGTCTCATGCCTGATTAAAATCTATTCCCGAGGGGTAGTCGCTATAGACCTGGGAGCAGAGGTTGTCGTAAAAGGCATAAGTCGTGTGACAGGTTTAGATGGATCTAGTCTTGACGGGTGAAATTCCTCAAGTTTTTTGTCCTGAAAATATCTTGGCTTATTTATGCTATATATGGGTCCCAGTTTTCCTTTATAACGAATAAAGAAACGGAAGACTGGATATAAGAACAATTTCTGAAATGAACACATACTCAGTTTGTTTAAAAAACGACTCTTCCATTATATCCAAACGTCCCTGAAATGAGAAATTATACAATATTTTTGGGTTGTAAGAATTAAACTTAAACTTCACTAGTGTCTAAGTCGCAGAGATATTAAAGGTTAATATAAGACTTTCTTCAATACAGATATGCAGTTATTTATGACTTCTGACTTCTGCAATTCACCAGCTCTTTGTTGGGTGAGTCGGTAGAGCTGCGGACTGTCACTCGATGGGCCGGAGTTCAATTCCCAGGCCGGCTGATGAAGAGTTAGAGGAATTTATTTCTGGTGATAGAAATTCATTTCTCGCTATAATGTGGTTTGGATTCCACAATAAGCTGTAGGTCCCGTTGCTAAGCAACCAATTGGTTCTTGGCCACGTAAAATATGTCTAATCCTTCGGGCCAGCCCTAGGAGAGCTGTTAATCAGCTCAGTGGTCTGGTAAAACTAAGGTATACTTAACTTTTTTGCAATTCACCAGTATAAGCTCCACAGTCAGGCTGGCTTGGGAGGAGGTCCCAGGTTTGACTGATGGGGGAGGACATGTCCGTTGACCTAGTATAGCTAGACGACCGCAGAGATCGCACCCAGGGATAAAAAGAGGATGGGTTTGCTACCATGTTTCCTGAAAGCTTGCTCAGAGCCGTAAGCCTACAATCAGGTGTCAGTAAACCATCCAATAAGAAAAAAAGCATATTTCATGTAATTTAAACGAAATTTGCTTCAATATATCATCGTTTCAGTAGATGAAACTGTTAGAACTTTGTTCTTTTTATTCTATTATCTTTAGTTTTCCCTATTTTGTTATTCATTTTAGTAGCCCCATCAGGGTTTTAAGTTTTCTTCCTCCACGTTATTTCGAGTTACTATTCCTGTTTCGATCCTTGGCCTGTTTTTTCTCAGAGTCCTGTTTTTGCTTTCCTTGGAGAATTCCGAGGTGTATTCGGAGGTCCCTGTGCCCTAGTTGGGCAGTCGAGTTCTGGCCTTCGTGTTGATACGACATTTTGGATTACAGCAAGTTCGCACCTATATTCTGCAAATATTCGCTTTTCCCTCTCGCAGTGATATCTAATTGCAACGCTGCTGCCTCATCTTGCTGTATCCTTGGGCCAGTATCTGCCTGGGGAACCTCGCTGTGAGCAGGTATAAGGCTTTTGCTTAATTTTGGCGATGGTGGAGAGACGTGGACCTTTTGTGTGGAGGTCGGGCCTTTAGTCTGCAGGCTTTAAAGTATAGTGGGGAATACCTTCACGCTTCTTTGATTCACGTTGGGCCTTTGGAGTGTTGTGGGGAACCCCCTTCCCGCCCTGCCTTATTCCGTTACGTCCCATTGAATCAACAGGAAGTTCCTCATATAAGGATTTTCGTGGAGATTAAAACTTAGTGGCCACTTTGTATTTGTTAGGGCATCTTAGTTTTGTTAATTGTTAGGCTACATTCTGGCCGTTATTTTCTCCTTTCATTCAGGACCCCCTTATTTTTGAGGATGTATGTTTTTGGTTTCTTTAATAGTGTGGGTGTTTTGCGTAAATTATTATTGTATTCATAGTTTATTGTGTGAATGCCATTCATATACTGATGTATTTGTAGTGGTTCCGGCAATCATTTCTATCTGTATTGTGTTTCTAAATATTATAATATTTTTACTTTTGGTATTTGTATCCCTCTCTGTTAATATTTGCACACTGACTTTATCTCACCTATCGTGACTTTAACTTTGGAGAACACCTGTTGAAATTCATTGTTCTTCTGCAAAGTCTAGTATATGTATGACAGCCCTTAGGGAAGGGTCCTCACAAGGAACAAGCACACAGGGTCCGTTGACTTGAAATTCAAGCTTCCAAAGAATTTTGGTTTCACCCTCCCACCGCAGACCCCACACTGCAGCAGTACATGATCAGTGATTTTTTTATCTCCCTGGGGGCGAACCCGCGACATCTGAGTGACATGCTACGACACTAACCACTATACCAGCGGACCAGCTATATATATTTTTTCCGTCCGGGAAAAAAAACCCAGTCTCACGTTGCTTGGCAAACTCAAAATGAGCAGGATCACCATTAGCTTATTACACCCATAACGTAACCTTGAAACAAGTCGATCCTACGGAAATGAAAAGGCAGAACTATATTTCACCTACAATAAAAAATACCGAAATTAAATATACTTGAATTAGGAGAGGAATTAGAGAGAGAGAGAGAGAGAGAGAGAGAGAGAGAGAGAGAGAGAGAATCAGTACTATCAGTTTACCCTGTACTGGTTGCCAGTTAGCTTAGTTCATCCGTTTCCGAATAGGCTGGGCCGCTTAACATATTACTTTCCCTCTCTATACGGGGAATGAAATTTGGACCTTTGTCTTTGGAAACATTATAACAACACTTGCTGGTTTCTTAATGGTTTTCTATGCAACATTTTAAAAGCAATAATGAATAAAATGTAAATGGATTTCATCAAAGTAACTGTTCCAATAAAAGCAACAATATTTGTTTTTCATTTGAGCGTAATAAGACGATTAATTAGTAAACAGGTGTCACTCATTCAAACAGTGAAACATTTATATTACGTGAAATTCTGGAAAGAGGATATCAACCCCTTCCTCTTTTATGCGCAAAAAAAATTAATTAATATTGCAAAACACAGTTTTTCCATTTAGCTTGCAAATTTAACAGCAAAAATTAACATTTATTGGAAGTTCCAGTAACAACCTGTCTTAGAATATGAAAGAAAAAACGTGTTGCATAAAACGACAAACGAGTTTAAGGAGACATCTCCTGCCAGTTTTGTGAGGAAACAAAAGCTGCGTAATTGAAGCTCTATGCGTATCCACATTTCCACCACACGCCAATTCCGCTTATTCGGAGGGTGGCTCCACAGTGGTGGAGCTTTCTGATTCTTACCAAGTTGACTGGAGGCCCAACGGCCTTTCACTTGACCCCAGTGGCGTTATTACCTATTCACAGCTGAGCTGACTGGTAAGTGGCACTGGGTTTTAAAATAACGAGTGATGTATTCGTTATTACACAAAACCGAGTGGATATAGTTTTTAACAATATAGAGAACGAAAACCATCCTTCTATTTGTTAGATATTGTTTCCCAACAAAGCAAGGGATTTTTCTTTTTGTTGGAAATTTTATTTTTAAAAATAAAATTTCCAACAAAAAGAAAAAATCCCTTTCTTTGTTGGAAAACAAAATTTTTTAAAGTAAAGAAACATCATTTGTAATAAAATAAAGGAAAAAATCGCCACACTAAAGAAAATAGTGATTCACCACCAAAAATCGAAAATTTTACATTTACAAGCTAGAAAACGAAACTGATGAATGTCCATAATCATTTCAGACCGTACACTGAACATAAAATACACAAGCCTCTACTGGAAATAAAACATTTAAAAGCATAAAAACAAGATGAAAAAAATATTTGCTCATTTTTATTCATTGAAATGAAACGCATCGTGCATTGTTCTTTTAACTAAATGCCGTGGAAAAAAAAAAAACAAAGAATTCAAGGGAAAGGATCAGAAATAAATAGACTGACAACTGCAGACATAGCAACCGCTCTTAGTAACTGACCAGTTCATCATCACCTAACAAAACAAATATTTTCATCTTACAATCCATCCAGCGGAGCCCCACAGTGTGTCCTCCAAGTTTAGGAGAATGGGCAACGATAGAGGCAGATCTCTGCAGAACCCTTCCGTTCCGCTCTGAGTGCAATAAAATGGATATCCGTGCAATATAACCAACATCATTAGCACTTTATGAAATTCCAGTTCAGTGTCAAAGGTGCATGGCGATACGACCACAGTTAGCACTATTTTCATTACTAACGCAAATAGGATGAGAGTCGAGAATGCTATTTCCTTACTTCAGCACCTTTCCTACCTAGTGTAAATCTTAATCGTTATCATGCTTCCTGGTGTTTGTGTTTATGCTGTACTGTACAAGACTGCATAAGAATGAGATGTGGTGATGTTCTGATATCAATATCAATATGAATTGCATAATCATCACAAAATTTGAAATCTAACTCTCTCTCTCTCTCTCTCTCTCTCTCTCTCTCTCTCTCAGCTCTTCGTTGGTTGAGTCGGTAGAGTTGTGGCCTGGCAACTCGCTAGGCCCGAGTTCGAGTCTCCGCCCGGCTAATGAAGAGTTAGAGGAATTTATTTCTGGTGATAGAAATTCATTTCTCGCTATAATGTGGTTCGGATTCCACAATAAGCTGTAGGTCCCGTTGCTAAGTAACCAATTGGTTCTTAGCCACGTTAAATAAGTCTAATCCTTCGGGCCAGCCCTAGGAGAGCTGTTAATCAGCTCAGCGGTCTGGTAAAACTAAGGTATACTTAACTTCTCTCTCTCTCTCTCTCTCTCTCTCTCTCTCTCTCTCTCTCTCTCTCTCTCTCTCTCTCTCATTTAAATGATGAAAACTAACCAATATACACTTCACTTAACAGCTGACAATGGGACCTATAAAATAATGACAGAGAAACAAAGAAAGGAATAATAACCTTTAAAATGCTCGAATTTATTAATAGTGATTTTGAATGGTAAGTTTTAGAGGTCCAGCAACGTGATCACATTATCAAATAATTTGCCCATAAAACATTACGGAATGAGACCTCATTCAATTAGTCACGCTATTAACCGCCTCCGATGTTTAACGTTTTTTGGTTTACGCCCTCTGGTTAATAAATGTATAAATGAAAACTTAATGTAGACCCAAAATATGATCATGTCTAGAAAAAATATAACATTTTAGTCCGTGAGCTAAACTATTTTTGGCTAAAAAAAAACACACATCTAGCAAAATTAAAGCATTTCACTTTAATATGGAAATAAATTCTATGAAATACAACCGCAGCCTTTTCAACAAAGGTACAGCAACCCCCCGCCCCACACGCAAAAAATATATATAGGATAAAAAATTGCATGTTCTCGACCTTTGGGGAGGCAAAAGGAGGAATGAATAAAGAGAATGCTGTGAAGAAGTCGATTAAGAGGGAGGGAGGGCGAAAACCCTATTTCCTATTCCAGTTAGCCATTTTCGACTTAGTAAACCCCGTATGAAGGGCGCGTTCGTTGAGGCAATTTTTATTTTTTGCATCTGCAACTGCACTAATTGCGGAGCATTAGAAATACTTTTAAATCTGAAAAGATCCCTTGACATCAGCTCCAACCGGCATAAAGGTACCCATTAGCTTTCGGTCAAAAAGGCATTTGTATCAAAGTTCTTCATAATATTTAATCTACAGTACACACTGTTTTTAAATTTCCTTTCATCTTACTTTTTGCATATTAGCTTCTACGCTCCAAATGATATGCTGGAAAGTCCTATCTATTTCCATCTATTTGTTCCTTGTCATTCGCCAGTGTACAAAAGTATCTCCGACCTCACAGTATCCAAATCTTAAGTAACCTGGGGTCGGGATTAAAGTTACAATTATCTTTTCTAAATAGCATGAACTACATAAAGTTATTTAGAACAAAAAAATGTAAAAAAAGACCAAAATTATCGACCATTAAATAAACTGGGTGTATAATCAAATGGAACCAGTTTAAACACATAAAATCAAGTATCATTAAAAATACAACATCAAGTTTCTCATCCAAAACTTTATGCTAATACTAAATCAAAAGCCCGAAACGCATTTACAACTCGTCTCAAGTTGCTGTCATCAACAGATTCTTTCCAGTCATACATATTCAAGCAAGACACCTCCCCAATAACTCTGCCACACAAAAGCTACTCAGGGCCTTCTCTAAAACTCCTGTAAACGACTATTCATAATGTAGTAGCAGGGCCAGTAGGCCTTGTTACTACAGCTAGGACTACTTTTACTAATACTAACTATCAGGAATCACAGTATATAGTATATATATATATATATATATATATATATATATATATATATATATATATATATATATATATATATATATATATATATATATATATATATATATGTGTGTATGTGTGTGTGTGTGTGTGTGTGTGTGTGTGTGTGTACTAATACTATATCAGTACATATATATATATATATATATATTATATATATATATATATATATATATATATATATATATATATATGTGTGTGTGTGTGTGTGTGTGTGTGTGTGTGTGTGTGTGTGTGTGTGTATGAATTGTACTGGGATACAGAATTTAGGCCAAAAGCCAAGCGTTGGGGCCTATGTAGTCATTCAGCGCTGGAAATAATGTTAAAGCTGAAATTTACGATTGAAAATAAATACATACACGACGATGCACACTCATGCCAACATACTGTATATTAATGGCTTCTGACAAATACATTCTCAAAGATCAGTACACTCCAACAAATACATTTACACAAATTAGTTAATAATCATGCATGCGCATAACTAAAATGAAAACAAATACATAAATATAAAAATAAAATCTTAATAGCTAAGTAGGTACAGGAGTAAAATTTATATCTGATTATACTGATTTGTATCCTTTAAAAATTCCTTTAAGCTTAATACGGCAGTTATCGTCGAAAATTTCAGTTATGTCGTTGCCATTCAAATGATGTCTGCAATCCACCAGTATAAGCTCCACAGTAAGGCCGACCTGGGAAGAGATCCGATGTCTGACTGAGAGGGGAGGACACGTCAGCTGACCTAGTGGTTAGACGAACGCAGAGATGGTACCCAAGGTAAAAAAAAAAAGGGGGGGATGAGATTAGCAACCATGTCCTCCGAAAACTTGCTTAGAGCCACAAGCGTAAAAGTGAGGTGTCAGCAAACCCTCTGCTAAGAAAACGCCTATATTCCTATCATTTAAACGAAATTTCCTTCAATATACATTTTTTTTATGCGTAACAGGGTCCTCTGCGGGGAACAAGCTCAAAGTGAATTTCACGGTACCTGAAAAACTCAAAAAGAGCAGGATTACCATCAGCTTACACCCAAAACTAAACCTTGGAACAAATCGATCCTACGGAAGTGAGAAAGCAGAACTAACTTTCGCCTATAGTAAAAGTTACTGAAATTAAATAGATTTGAATTTGGAGAGAGAGAGAGAGAGAGAGAGAGAGAGAGAGAGAGAGAGAGAGAGAGAGAGAGAGAGAGAGAGAGAGATCAGTGCCACCAGTTTACCCTGTGCTGGTTGTCAGTTAGCTTAGCTCATCCATTTCCGAATGGGTTACGCCGCTTAGCATGTTTCTCTCCCTTTCTGTATAAGGAATGAAATTTGGACCTTTGCCTTTGGAAATATTAGAACAACATTTCCTGATTACTTCATGGTTTCTGTGGCAACATTTCAAAAGCAATAATGATTTAAATGCAAATGGATTTCATCAAACTGTTCCAATAGACAAAAATATATTTGTTTTTCATTTGAGCACAGTCACATACGTATATATGTATATATAATATATATGAATATATGTATACACATGCATATACTATATATATGTATGTATGTATGTATGTATGTATATGTTATATTATATATATATATATATATATATATATATATATATATATATATATATATTTGTATTTATATACATATATATGTATATAGTATGCATATATATGTATATATCTATATGTTATATATATTATATATGTATGTATGTATATATGTATATATATATATATATATATATATATATATATATTTATATTTATATACATATATATATATGTATATATATGTATATATATATATATATATAGTTATATATATATATATATATATATATATATATATATATATATATGTATACATATATAAATATATTATATATATATATATATATATATATATATATATATATATATATATATATATATATATATATATTTTTTTTGTATTTATATACATGTATATATATATAGTATGCATATATATGTATATATATATATATATATATTATATATATGTATGTATATATGTATATATATATATATATATATATTATATATATATATATAGTTATATATATATATATATATATATATATATATATATATAATTATATATAATATATAATATATATAATATATATATATATATATATATATATATATATATATATAGAAACGCAGAATACAAGAAATGCGATTTGCATATGGAGGGTGTTCATGCGTTATGTTTCATATTTAATTATTTTCCGTTTAATTTCATAGTTTGGAATCTTTTCAAATTTATTCTCTCCGGGTAACCAGTGATGTTTTTGGAGCATGATGTCTTGAATTCTTCGTTTGTTATATGAATAAGATAATTTTCCTTTCTAATAAGTATGCTAGTAGTCTGGTAGTGTTAGGTATGCTAGCATATTGTATATTAGGCCCTGATGTGTACTGGGTTTTTTTTACATTTCGTAAGGTGCACGATGACCTTTTCAATGTTGCATGCACATATTTCATTACAGTATTTGTATACGGTAGTTTATCCAGCCATGAGTGTTGCGCTTAACGGTTACCCAAGTGCTCACTGACGTTCTTATCCAAAATAAAAGTGTTTATTTATTGCATATATATATATATATATATATATATATATATATATATATATATATATATATATATATATATATATATATATATATATATATATATTCTTCTCTTCGTTTTAACGTGCTTTTTATAACCATTTTTATATAAGTAATAATGGTGCCTTCTTTGAAGGACTTTGATTTATGGTGGGTAGGCTTGCAATCTCGACCGGCTGCCCTGCCTGACATCGCTTAGACCCCGGTAACGAATGTGTACATGTATTACCGAAACCCCGCTCCTTTCTCCAGCAGCACGAGGAGAACTTCGCGGTAGTCCGACAGTTCGAGACGTGTGAGGTGTTGTTGTTTTCAAAGATGTTGGAGTGGCTTTGTTTATGTGTGTATTAGTCTGTAACATCCATTTGCCAGCAAACCTATCAGCTGATTGATTACATACGTAATCCCCGGATGTCTACACGATAGCAAAGTCTTCTCTGACTGGTTGGCTGGGATTGAACCTCACACAGGCTTCTGAAGTCTGTGGTTGCCACTCTACCAACCAAGCTATCGAGGCTCTATATATATATATATATATATATATATATATATATATATATATATATATATATATATATATATATATATATATATATATATATATATATATTCTATATATTCTAAACCCGTGTAAGGATTTTGCCACAAGGGATGATGAATCTGACTAGAATTCTGGAGTTGGTAGAATACAGAAGAAAGAAAATGAGCTGAGGGCTTTACTAGAAAGGGAAATTTTAGATACTCTTAGATAACTAGAATCACATATATTTACAATAACACAATCAGAAGATGGCCATAAAGTAGGAGGTCTCGCTAATGGAAGGATTGCAAATAAGTGATCTATGTACTAATTTAAGGTTTTTCACTGGAGGACTTTACCATAAGCTAAATTTTCACTTTCAAAAAGAAAAAGTAACATATTCCTACTGACATTTGCTTGCTTTGATGCAAATGAGGTTTTTTTTCTCACTCTAACGATTCCGCCATTCACCTTTGCAGGAACTTGAAGTTAGCCCAGACTTTGTCGCAAATAAAACTGTAAATTACCAAGGGACCATGTTATTTATCCAATGCCATAAAGTTTTATCTAGTTTTTCCCTTTGCGTAAAAGCTGCGTATTCCACTTATACTGTAGAGTTTCTTTGTTATCTTTAATAGTACAAGGTCAAAACTTTTCCAGTTGAACGTTTAGAACACTAGTAATCTTTTCGCTTTCTCCCACTTTCGCAACGTAGCCAACATGACAAAAGTTTTAGATGAGAAAATTATCTGCAAGAGGAGGAGGGATGGGATATAATAAGTAAGGTAGGTCTTAGGGCTTTTTGCAATTTATTTCACTGATGAAAAATGTTACGCATAAGCCAACTCTCGCTAATGATTTCCCCAAATAAATGAACGGGGATTTCAGTCTATTTTTTTCTCCATTTCTTTTGGGCTTTCTTTTCAAGTTTTCTTTGAAGGTGGTTAGGTGAAGGAGGGTGAGAAATATTTTATCTGGTAATTTTTTATGAAAGGAAAACTCCGCGGATGGCGTCTATTGGTACGGCACAGTTTAAAGGATTTTTTGTTTATATTTAATCAGAATATGAAACATGTCTGACATGGGATCAGGCGGTTTAAGGCCACAAGAAAAACACCTTATTTGAATTCAAAATGGCGGCATGTTAAAATACAGATTTATATTGACACCTCACTTTTACAATATGAAACGTTATTAATACATACCTTGTTCCAGTGTCGGCGTTTTTGTACCAGAGTACTGTATACGATTTGTGTCTAACCGTTGCACAGTTGGACTACCTAAACAACCCGAAGGGACAGATTAGAAACCATGGGAGAGAGATGGTCTCATTAGTAAGGCAGGGGAAGAAAAAGAATTCAGTTGCAGCAGGGACCCAACTTCGGTCTTGTAAATACTTTTACTGCTTTTACTTAAGTTTAGCGTTGTTTCTACCTTCTCGTGGTTGTGTTTTTATATTTTTATTTATTTTATTTTTAACAACTACAGCGGGAAATGCCGGACATGAATAATTTGGCAAGAACGAATGTAGTAATCATAATTATAAAAGAAGTTATTTTCTTCTTTTTTTTTAGTTTTTTGTAAAAGAAAACTATTGGGTGCCGGTTTTGTCTGTCCATCCGCTCTTTATTCTGTCCGGAGCTTTTTTTTTCTGTCTTTTTTTTCCGCCCTCAGATCTTAAAAAACTACTGAGGCTAGGGCTTCAAATTGGTATATTGATCATCCACTCCAGTCATCAAATATACTAAATTGCAGCCCTCCAGCCTCAGTGAAGCTTTTATTTCATTTAAGGTTGTTAAAGTTAGGGTCATAATCGTACTACTGGCAACGCTATAGGATAGGCCACCACGGGTTGTGGTTAAAGTTTCATGGGTAGCGGCGCATACAGCATTACACCGAGACCACTGGAAGACAGATCTATTTTCGATGTCCTTGATTATAGGCTGTACAGAAAAACTCGATTGCAGCGAAGAAAAATTAGACCCTTTTTTTTTTTACTTGTAAAAGAAAAACTACTGAGATGGCTATTTGTCTGCCCGTCCGCACGTCTTCTGTCCGTACTGTTTGTCCTCCTCAGATCTTAAAACTACTGAGGCTAGAAAGCTGCAAATTGGTATGTTGATCATCCACCTCCAATCCTCAGACATACCAAATTGCAGCCCTCTTGCTGTAGCGTTTTTTATTTTATTTCAGGTTAAATTTAGCCATGATCCTGCATCTGGCACCGCTATAGGTGCCAACAACCTGTCTAGCGGGCTGCGGCTGCAAGTTTCACGGACCGCGGCTGAGAGTTTCATGGACCGTGGCTGAGAGTTTCATACAGCATTATACGCTGTAAAGAAATTGATTGCGCTGAAGAAACTTCGGCCTATTTTTTACTTGTTTTTACAGTGTAAATAGTCATGTCATATTTTTAGTTGCTTATAAGAAAAGCACTTATTGATCGTGACGTCGTGAATCGCCCTGGTCAGTCTGACTACGGCTGCCCTCTCCGTTCTCCCCTGGGAGAGCAAAACAATTCAGTTTCAGCTGATTGAACTTCGTCCGATTAGACCCTCTTTATCTACGCGTAATCTTGTCTAGTTAATTTTCCATATCGATATGACTGGTTACAAGGGCAAGTGTAGATAAAATTAAAAGGTAATCACCTCTTACGCCCGACTTGCGGCTTAGTTTATTATTAGTAATAGTTGCGATAATTTATACTGTAATTAAATCTTTTGCAGCGTTCTGTATTATCGAAGAGAGAGAGAGAGAGAGAGAGAGAGAGAGAGAGAGAGAGAGAGAGACAGAGAGAGAGAGAGAGAGAGAGAGAAATTACGTCAATAAAGTCGGTATATGGTTTCATAAAAACGCAGAAATATTTAAGCATCCTGTTCGATTTAAATGATGAAGAAAACGTGGAAAGACGAAAAATAAAAGAAAATATTTAGTGTTTGGAAGTACGACTTCTCATCTGGGCGATGCTAAATCGAAGATTTCATTCATATTTTGCAATTTGTAATGCACCGACAACCACCAAGAAAGGTAAGGGTGTTGTGAAAGTGTATGAGAAGCGACAGATGAAAAAAATTTTTGAAATGTCTTGATGACTGATAATTCCTTATTGATGCTGACATTCATCGTTTTGCGTTGTCATCTGCTGAACAGGTTAACTGAGTTGGTTCCTTCTCCAATTTCACACTCTTTTCAGGATGTTCGTCATTTTACATAACACAAAAGGAAAGCGGATTTGTGGAATTCTAGTAAGTCTCATTATTCCGTAATTTCTTACAGTTAAAAGAATCCCCAGTAAATAAGGTATTCTGCCCAACTCCTTAAGCTTAAGAAAAATTAAGTCACGTGTTAATTAGGCCAGCCTCTTCAGTGAGGATATAGAATTTGCACGCCGTAATATTAGGGATTTATAATCAAGTGGAGTCAATTTTACCTTACTTAACTTTTAAGTAAAACCAAAATCCAATACCTGTCATTTCAGACGTGTTCCCACAAACTTCTCTAGTAGCTTTCATCGAAGGATCAATGCCTAAAAAGCTGCTTCAGTTTGAATCCAAAATTTCCAAAAGAGATGCATGGATTAGATATTTGTAAATTAATAAATAGATAAACAAGAGACAGAGACAACCAGCCACAGTTTTCCCAACGTAAAACCATGTCATGCAGTTGGTGTACAGCCTAGAATCTACTGATCATCTTTAATGTTGTTTGGATCACTTGTCTTTGAAAGTAGCTTTTGTGACGTCAGTTGCTCGCGTAACTATAGTTAGTCATTTATCTTATTTATTAATTTCCGTAGATCCGGAATAACCTCATTTTGTAATGCTCCTAATGTGTGGGCGAAATGAGGACTTAGTACTTTTTTCATGTATTACATTATCCCTATATCTACCATTGTTTGTGGTTATACTTCAGGTATACCACATGCCGACTGGAATGTGTAATGTAATTATTTAGAAACATTTGTTGCACATGCCTTGATAGTATTGCTAATCGTTTCAATAAAAGTCGAGGTCAGGGATGTTGTGGGTATAGAATGCACTGCTTTCAGCAAGTCTCTTAACGATCGCTTCTTTTTATTTAAGTTAACTATCTCAGACAGCAGGAAGAACCTCGTTACTGATTAACAAGCTTTTATATAGGAATGTTCAGAAACTCTCTCTCTCTCTCTCTCTCTCTCTCTCTCTCTCTCTCTCTCTCTCTCTCTCTCTCAAATGAAAAATGAAATGAACGCGAAAACTAAAAGAAATATTTATCCTGAAGGTGAAACGCTCTAATTTCTTCCATTGTCAAAGCAATGCGGACAAACGCAGAATAGTGAAAATCGAGGTTTTTACTTTGTCTCGCTCAGTCACGTTTATTCCTCATAAAAGCAAGTCAGGCCGCTAGAATGGATTGTTGTAGTGAATGACTGTTTGTACCGCAGAGGAAAATTATATTCTTCTCGGAGTTTATAGGGTCAGTTGTTTATGCAAGATATTCTGGCAGCTTGTTTCTACAATAGTTATCTCTTTAAAGACAAACAGAAATAATTGAGTATTCCAGTTTAAATGTACTTAGGTATCGACAAAGGTACAGCAATTATCTTTGGATTTTTTTTTTTTAAGAAAAATGTTAAAAGGAAGGTCAGTATGGTGTTCCCTAGTCCATCTGTTGAAAGTTATTTTTATTGTAAGTCTAAAATGGCAAAAGTTGCTGAATCTTTTTTTTTCTGTTAAAATTAGCTTGTAGTCAGTATGGTAGAATAATGGAATCAGTAGAGTGGTATTGAATTCTAGGCAAACGATATTTGTGATATTTATATGAAATATATATTTGTGTATATATATATTTGATATGTATATGTAGAAGATATATATATATATATAACATATATATATATATATATATATATATATATATATACATACACACATATATATATATATATATATATATATATATATACATATACAAATATATGTGTATGTGTGTATGTGTGTGTATGTGTATGTGAGCATGGTTGTATTGATTATGTTATATAATGTATATATGTTTATCATCCTTCGAATAAAATTAAAAGAAAAACACATACAGAAGGGTCTTCGGCATAATCCTGCAAAAGAGGAAATCTTGGCGATATTTTCCTGCTCTTCTGAGAGTCTTTTATCTTGTTGATTTTGATATCCCCTCGATTTCAGAAAAGAGAAGCCATCGAATCTTTTTTTTTTTTTTTGTCCTTTATTATCTCAAAATTCACCAGTCAACACATGTCATTAAGATGCGTTTTTCAAATGTTATTTGTTGTCGCATAATTTTGTCTTTCTATGTCTGTCTGTGAATTATTGTCAGTGGTGCTATATTCCCGTTTTCCCTCTGTAACCTTCAACTTTGTAAAGTACGGCACGTTCTCTATTATTGAATTTTCTTTCTTCCTGGAACATGAATACGATAGCAGAAGATGGAAACGTTTTTGGATATGAATTTGTGGTTTTAAAATTAGGCAAAAAAAAGCAGGACACATTATTGCAAGTAAAGAATATTATGTTGGGTATAAATTTGTTGAGGAACGTTAGATTTAAAACCACGAGTCTTGTTAGGGTAGCTCTTAAATTCTACAATCTGCCACAGGCTTTAAATTTATTTGGAAAAATATCTGTGTACTTTACTGAGCATGATATTCTTTTATGATCCCGTGTCAAAGAATACTGCTCTGGGTTCTTGCACTATTTTCTTGGCTGCCTTACTGAAATAATTGAAAAGATCAGTGCTGAGTTATGCAACATAATATCTTATGCCCTCCGTATTTTGCTATGTATTTTATTGACTTCTAATTTCGCGCTTGATGTGTTTTGCTCTCTAGATTTTTTTACGGAAATTGCTTATCGGGAACAGTTCCCAATGACTTGAACTCTCACTTGAAAGATGGGGTTGCTCCCGATATTAATCGGAAATTATTTCTGTAAATGAAAGGACATGTAATGAAACGCTTACAGCAAAGCAAATTATAGAGGTATGACATTTAATTTATTTTAATTATCCACTCATTTTCGCGAGATAGGACGTAAATTAGAAATAAGTTAATGACATAAATCATCGTTCGAAAGGCTGTAGAGAGTTATAGCGATAAAAATAACGGGGACCGGATTTTTGTAATCGTTTCAGTTGACCTTAGTTGATCTGATTGACCTTAGGGTATATTCGTTGTTGATGTGTGGAGGAGAGGTTGTGGTGGCCTGTTTCACGATTCAGCCAATAATTATACAGTTTACTCAACAGGATATTAACTAAGGATTAACTTATCCAAAACATATCTGTCTCCTTTGTCCTTCATCTTAGATTTCAGAAACATAAATACTTTGCATCACGGGAAAGGTTTGTGGCTGACCAGGGCATGGGGTTCGGACACAATCAAGGCGGCGCTCACAAACTCAGTGAGTTTCGTGCAAACTACCATAAAAAAACCAGCATGCTTTACAGATAGTCAAAACCTAACATCAGCAAAAGTATTAAATTCTGGCCATACCTTTCCAGTTTTAGTAAATGCTAATTTACAAGTTAGAATTTTATACGTTACATATATTTTTACATATTTGATTTTTTTTATATTTTTATTTATTTGGAGTTTTATCTATATTTATTTATATTTATTCTTTTGTTTTGTCTATATATTTTCTCTATCTTCAGATTTTCAAACACTACTTATACTCTCTATCCATCTCTCTCTCCCCACACACACACACACACACACACACACACACACATGCACACACACTTTTGTCTCTGTCTGTCTGCTTCTGTGTGTGTGTGTGTGTGTGTGTGTGTGTCTGTGTGTATGACGTTGTGAAAAGTTCATTTAATATTAAAAATATATTTGGGAAGGAAATACTCATGAAAAACTATATTGTGGCTGTCAGGTTGAACGAAATGCATATATTAAAAATATTTTTGCAGCCAGTCCTTAGATCCTCCATTTACAAAAAAAGGAAGGGTTCATGGTTCACTTAGGAGGCCATCTCAGTCAACTGAAAATGGGCGAAGTCAGGTGAGGCAGATGATCTCAGATTTTGAAAGGATTCTGATAAGAGCATTCAAGAAATGCCACTGTAATGTCCTCGTGTGCTTTGAACGGTTCTGGCTTTGTCCTTTTCTGTTGCTTTCATTTAGTTGTGTTTCTTTTGGTTGTGTTATTTAGGAGTATAGTGGTTTTTTGTGATTTATTGTTATTGATGATTAGGATGCAATAACCATGATATTTACTTATGGAGCCTTGCTTATGTAAATTAAATTGTAGCAATAATAAATGCATATAATTAACGTGAAATAACAATAAGTAACTTGATAGATTTAGTGAATGAATTTCTAAAAACTTAGTAAATGAATATATAAATAGATAAACAGCTAAAATAATCTGGTAGCAATGGAAAGCTTATTAGGTCTGCTTGTCAAGAAAGATGAACTTACACGTAAGACTTTGAGAGCCATGATGCATTGGGGCGTTATTGCAGAGGTGAAGGGTTGAGAACTGACACTTGATCGTCTGATGAAGACAACCCAATTTGATAAACACAACTCCAAGTGGCAAAGATCCAAAATTGATTCAGTAATACAAAATTGAAAGGAAGGGATGTTAGCAATCCTCCTCCAGTCCCCGAACTAGACCAATGAGCTGATTAGAAAGTTCACCTTGGCTGGCCATGACGGATTAGATTTTATTTTACGTGGTTAAGGAACCATTGTTTACCTAGCAACGGGTCCTGCACAGATTATTGTGGAATCGTAACTCACATTATGGTGAGAAATGAAAATTTCTATCGCAGAAATAAATTTGTCTTATTCTTCATTGGCCGATTGGATAGAATTGTTAAAACTCGAAGGCCAGTGAATATAGTGCTGAAATTGAGAACGGAACCCACTCTGAAAACGAGGAACTTAACAAAATTGAAAGGGAAGTGACAAGTTGAAACTAAATTTACAAGTGTATACCGCTAAACTTTTATGAAGAAATTTAAAATGAGCTACCTCTAATGATCATGGAAAGGATTTTATAGGTAGTGCATTGGTTGCAAACAATTGTCTCCATGGCCATGTCCACGAAAAGCACGTCCTGAAAAAAGGAATCTCGTCCCTTCCCTCCCTAATCGATCTCTTTCACCCCAACTGTTTGCTTCCACCCTGGTCCTATCTAGATTCCGTATGTAGTGATGGAAATGGAAAATTTTTATATTTGCTTATATTTGTTTTTGCATTAATGTAATCTTGGATCTCTGATTGATAGAATAGCTGTTTTAAGTGGAATATATTATTTGTTGAAATAATTTTATATATATATACACATTTTTGTTTTTTAGATGAGGACTTTCCACGTTGTATATATCAGTTTTTTTATTGAGACTTAATTTTAATAGAGTCAATAGCCACGAAGATTAAACTTTTGGTTTTTTATCTGACAAAGTGTATCGGGGCTATATTTTAATTAAACATTTTTAGGGCGTAAAAGAAATTTCGAAATGGGATGCTGTTAATTCTGAGAGTAAATGGAACTGATGGAAATGGACCGCTGTCATCACTGTATCACATTTTGAATTTTGTGATTGTATGCAATTCATATTACTGTTCATTTTGATGAATGTTCCTCCAAAACATCACCTCTTCTTATTATTATTTCTTCGGGGTCTGCAACAGTCAAGTAGGAAACTGCTAAAATATAATTAAATAGGAAAATAGGAAATCTCTGTCGACTTTCCTCCATTCTTGGAAGTAGTGCTAATTGTAGCAGTTTGCCCTGCACCATTGACAAGGAACTAGACTGAATTTCTAAAGTGCAGAAAGATTTATTTACATTAGGGATTGGAAGTTTCCCAGAAATCCTCGTCATTGCCCATTTCCCTAAATTTGAGGACACAAACCTTGATGAAGATAGGTAATTTATGCAAGATGAAAGCATTTGCTTTGTTAGGTGAATCATCAGATGCAGAATCAGCTATAAAAGGGATTACAATGTCGACCGTTGTAGCCTTATTTAGGTATGATCGTTTTATGAATTTTTGTCACGATATTCATAAAGAATTGTTCATCAGTGTTCCATTCCAACAAATATGAGCAAATATTTTTACATCTCGTTTTATGTTTTTTAAATTTTTTATTCTAAAAGCATACTCCCTGAAATGGTTGAAAAATTCATCAGTTTCGTTTGTTGTTTGTAAAATAACATTTTTAGGTTTGGTTTTGAATAAATTTTTATTTGAGAAAACAATGGTTCGTTTATTTATTTTATACTTATTTACATTCTTAGAAATGTAATTTGTTGAGGACAAAAATCCCTTTTTGGTGGAAACAATTTTTAACAAACAGAGGATGGTTTTGGTATTTTTAAAGATTATATTCTGTCGGTTATTCGTGGGGAATTATCTATTGTTATTTTAAGACCCAGTTTGATAGCCAATTTATAGATACGGCGTCACTGGGGTTAAATGGAAGGTCATGGGGCCACCAATCAAAAATTGAGTTCAACATGGAGCCTCCTGTTAAAAGACTTTGGCCAGCGTAAATAAGTATATTATGTATATAGGTTAATCGTTTTACTAAATAAATGTTTTCTTCCATATTCTGGGAGTGGAAACTTTTATTAGAAAAATTATTTTTGAAGTACTGTAATGAATGAATAAAATAATTTATCTTTTACTTAATTAAGTTTTTTAACTATTTATTTTTTTTTGAGGGCTGTAATATCCTGTTTGGAAATTCCAAAGAATAAGTGTTTCACTGTTTTAATGAATATTTTTGTTAACTGATTGGTCGTCTTACTGTGCTCAAATGGAAAACAAAATATATTTTTGTCTATTGAACAGTTCCAAATCACTGTATCACATTTTAAATTTTGCCACAGAAACCATGAATTAACATGCAAATTCATATTTATAGTTCATTTTGATGAAACATCGGCGTAACCCATTCGGAAATGGATTTAACTGACAACCAGCACAGAACATCACCTCTTCTTACTCTTATTTCTTCTTCTCTCCATTCAAATCTATTTAATTTCAGTAACTTTTGCATCAGGCGAAAGTTAGTTCTGGATAACTTGTTCCAAAATATATACTAAATAAGCTGATGGTAAGGCGCTTTTGAAGTTTTTCAGGTAGGAAAGACTTTGAGCTGTCAGAGGAATTTCATAAAAAAATGTATATTATTTGCATTAGTAATAGGAATAGTGCTGTTTTTAGAAGTTTCGCCATTTACGCTTTTCTAACAATAAACAGGTAGACTGGAATCCCCTTTTTTTATTGGGTACCAAATATGTTGGTTTTACTAGGTCAGCTGACGTGTCCTTTCATTACACCCAGATCTTACTGTGGAGCTTATTGTGGGATTGCAGACAGTATTTGAATGGCAACGACATAACTGAAATTTTCGACGATAACTGCCGTATTAAAAAGGAATTTTTAAAGGATACAAATCAGTTTTTCCTATTTTACTCCTGTTAAGACCGTATTTTTTTATATTTATGTATTTGTTTTCATTTTTTTAGTTATGCGCATGCATGATTATTAACTAATTTGTGTAAATGTATTTGTTGGAGTGTACTGATCTTTGAGAATGTATTTGTCAGAATGTATTAGTATGTTGGTATGAGTGTGCATCGTCGTGTATGTATTTATTTTCAATCTTAAATTTCAGCCTTTAACATTATTTCCAGCGCTGAATGACTACCTAGGCACCAACGTTTGGCTTTTGGCCTAAATTCTGTATCCCAAGTACAATTCACACACACACACACACACACATGTATGTATGTATGTATGTATGTATGTATGTATGTATGTATGTATATATATATATATATATATATATATATATATATATATATATATATATATATATATATATATATGCACTGTGATTCCTGATAGTTAGTATTAGTAAAAGTAGTACTAGCTGTAGTAACAAGGCCTACTGCCCCATCTACTACATTATAAATAGTCATTTACAGGAGTTTTAGAGAAGGCCCTGAGTAGCTTTTTGTGTGGTAAAGTCATTGGGGGAAGTTTCTTGCTTGAATATGTATGACTGGAAATATTCTGTTGATGACAGCAACTTTGAGTTGTAATGCGTTTCGGGCTTTTGATTTAGTTTACACATAAAGTTTTGGATGGAAACTTGATGATGTATTTTTAATGATACTTGATTTTATGCATGTTTTAACTGGTTCCATTTGATTATACACCCAGTTTGTTTAATGGTCGATAATTTTGGTCTTTTTTTTACATTTTTTGTTCTATATAACTTTTGTAGTTCATGCTATTTAGAAAAGATAATTGTAACTTTAATCCGGACCCCGATGGTTACAGGACACTTTAGATTTGGATACTGTGAGGTCGGAGATACTTTTGTACACTGACGAATGACAAGGAACAAATAGATGTAAATAGACAGGACTTTCCAGCATATCATTTGGAGCGTACAGTTGAAACTGAAAATATGTATGAGATTAAAATAATTATGAGGAACTATAAATGCCTTTTGACCGAAAACTAATGGGTTACCTTTATGCTGATTGGAGCTGATGTCAAGGGATCTTTACGGGTTTAAAAGTATTTCCAGTGCTTCATAATAGCGCAGTTGTAGATGCAAAAATAAAATTGCCCCTCAGCGAACGCGCCCTTCATACGGGGTTTACTAAGTCGAAAATGGCTAACTGGAATAGGAAATAGGGTTTTCGCCCTCCTCCTCTTAATCGACTTCTTCACAGCATTCTCTTTATTCATTCCTCCTTTTGCCTCCCCAAAGGTCCAGAACATGCAATTTTTTATCCTATATATATTTTTTGCGTGTGGGGCGGGGGGTTGCTGTACCTTTGTTGAAAAGGCTGCGGTTGTATTTCATAGAATTTATTTCCATATTAAAGTGAAATGCTTTAATTTTGCTAGAAGTGTGTTTTTTTTTAGCCAAAAATAGTTTAGCTCACGGACTAAAATGTTATATTTTTTCTAGACATGATCATATTTTGGGTCTACATTAAGTTTTCATTTATACATTTATTAACCAGAGGGCGTAAACCAAAAAACGTTAAACATCGGAGGCGGTTAATAGCGTGACTAATTGAATGAGGTCTCATTCCGTAATGTTTTATGGGCAAATTATTTGATAATGTGATCACATTTCTGGACCTCTAAAACTTACCATTCAAAATCACTATTAATAAATTCGAGCATTTTAAAGGTTATTATCCTTTCTTTGTTTCTCTTTATTTTATAGGTCCCATTGTCAGCTGTTAAGTGAAGTGTATATTGGTTAGTTTTCATCATTTAAATGAGAGAGAGAGAGAGAGAGAGAGAGAGAGAGAGAGAGAGAGTTAAAATACCTTAGTTTTTCAGACCGCTGAGCTGATTAACAGCTCTCAGGGCTCATTTTATTTAACGTGGCTAAGAACCAATTGGTTACTTAGCAACGGGAACATTATTGTGGATCCAGAACCACATTATAGCGAGAAATGAATTTCTATCACCGAAATAAATTTTTCTAACTCTTCATTAGCCTATCGGAGAACGAACTCGGGCCTAGCGAGTTGCCAGGCCACAACTCCGACTCAACCAACCAAGCGAAGAGCTGAGATAGAGAGAGAGAGAGAGAGTTAGATTTTAAATTTTGTGATGATTATGCATTCATATTGATATTGATATCAGAACACACATCTCATTCTTATGCAGTCTTGTACAGTACAGCATAAACACAAACACCAGGAAGCATGATAACGATTAAGATTTAGTTAGGTAGGAAAGGTGCTGAAGTAAGGAAATAGCATTCTCGACTCTCATCCTATTTGCGTTAGTAATGAAAATAGTGCTAACTGTGGTCGTATCGCCATGCACCTTTGACACTGAACTGGAATTTCATAAAGTGCTAATGATGTTGGTTATATTGCACGGATATCCATTTTATTGCACTCAGAGCGGAACGGAAGGGTTCTGCAGAGATCTGCCTCTATCGTTGCCCATTCTCCTAAACTTGGAGGACACACTGTGGGGCTCCGCTGGATGGATTGTAAGATGAAAATATTTGTTTTGTTAGGTGATGATGAACTGGTCAGTTACTAAGAGCGGTTGCTATGTTTGCAGTTGTCAATCTATTTATTTCTGATCCTTTCCCTTGAATTCTTTTTTTTTTTCCACGGCATTTAGTTAAAAGAACAATGCACGATGCGTTTCATTTCAATGAATAAAAATGAGCAAATATTTTTTTCATCTTGTTTTTATGCTTTTAAATTTTTTATTTCCAGTAGAGGCTTGTGTATTTTATGTTCAGTGTACGGTCTGAAATGATTATGGACATTCATCAGTTTCGTTTTCTAGCTTGTAAATGTAAAATTTTCGATTTTTGGTGGTGAATCACTATTTTCTTTAGTGTGGCGATTTTTTCCTTTATTTTATTACAAATGATGTTTCTTTACTTTTTAAAAAATTTTGTTTTCCAACAAAGAAAAGGATTTTTTTTTTTGTTGAAATTTTATTTTTAAAAATAAAATTTCCAACAAAAAGAAAAATCCCTTTCTTTGTTGGGAAACAATATCTAACAAATAGAAGGATGGTTTTCGTTCTCTATATTGTTAAAAACTATATCCACTCGGTTTTGTGTAATAACGAATACATCACTCGTTATTTTAAAACCCAGTGCCACTTACCAGTCAGCTCAGCTGTGAATAGGTAATAATGCCACTGGGGTCAAGTGAAAGGCCGTTGGGCCTCCAGTCAACTTGGTAAGAATCAGAAAGCTCCACCACTGTGGAGCCACCCTCCGAATAAGCGGAATTGGCGTGTGGTGGAAATGTGGATACGCATAGAGCTTCAATTACGCAGCTTTTGTTTCCTCACAAAACTGGCAGGAGATGTCTCCGTTAAACTCGTTTGTCGTTTTATGCAACACGTTTTTTCTTTCATATTCTAAGACAGGTTGTTACTGGAACTTCCAATAAATGTTAATTTTTGCTGTTAAATTTGCAAGCTAAATGGAAAACTGTGTTTTGCAATATTAATTAATTTTTTTGCATAAAAGAGGAAGGGGTTGATATCCTCTTTCCAGAATTTCACGTAATATAAATGTTTCACTGTTTGAATGAGTGACACCTGTTTACTAATTAATCGTCTTATTACGCTCAAATGAAAAAACAAATATTGTTGCTTTTATTGGAACAGTTACTTTGATGAAATCCATTTACATTTTATTCATTATTGCTTTTAAAATGTTGCATAGAAAACCATTAAGAAACCAGCAAGTGTTGTTATAATGTTTCCAAAGACAAAGGTCCAAATTTCATTCCCCGTATAGAGAGGGAAAGTAATATGTTAAGCGGCCCAGCCTATTCGGAAACGGATGAACTAAGCTAACTGGCAACCAGTACAGGGTAAACTGATAGTACTGTCTCTCTCTCTCTCTCTCTCTCTCTCTCTCTCTCTCCTCTCCTAATTCAAGTATATTTAATTTCGGTATTTTTTATTGTAGGTGAAATATAGTTCTGCCTTTTCATTTCCGTAGGATCGACTTGTTTCAAGGTTACGTTATGGGTGTAATAAGCTAATGGTGATCCTGCTCATTTTGAGTTTGCCAAGCAACGTGAGACTGGGTTTTTTTTCCCGGACGGAAAAAATATATATAGCTGGTCCGCTGGTATAGTGGTTAGTGTCGTGGCATGTCACTCAGATGTCGCGGGTTCCCCAGGGAGATGAAAAAATCACTGATCATGTACTGCTGCAGTGTGGGGTCTGCGGTGGGAGGGTGAAACCAAAATTCTTTGGAAGCTTGAATTTCAAGTCAACGGACCCTGTGTGCTTGTTCCTTGTGAGGACCCTTCCCTAAGGGCTGTTTCATATCTAGACTTTGCAGAAGAACAATGAATTTCAACAGGTGTTCTCCAAAGTTTAAAGTCACGATAGGTGAGAGATCAGTGTGCAAATATTAACAGAGAGGGATACAAATACCAAAAGTAAAATATTATAATATTTGAAACACACAGATAGAAATGATTGCTGGAACCACTACAAATACATCAGTATATGAATGGCATTCACACAATAAACTATGAATACAATAATAATTTACAAAACACCCACACTATTAAAGAAACCAAAAACATACATCCTCAAAAATAAGGGGGTCCTGAATGAAAGGAGAAAATAACGGCCAGAATGTAGCCTAACAATTAACAAAACTAAGATGCCCTAACAAATACAAAGTGGCCACTAAGTTTTAATCTCCACGAAAATCCTTATATGAGAACTTCCTGTTGATTCAATGGGACGTCCGGAATAAGGCAGGGCGGGAAGGGGTTCCCACAACACTCCAAAGGCCCAACGTAAATCAAAGAAGCGTGAAGGTATTCCCCACTATACTTTAAAGCCTGCAGACCAAAGGCCCGACCTCCGCAATAAAGGTCCACGTCTCTCCACCATCGCCAAAATTAAGCAAAAGCCTTATACCTGCTCACAGCGAGGTTCCCCAGGCAGATACTGGCCCAAAGGATACAGCAAGATGAGGCAGCAGCGTTGCTTAGATATCACTGCGAGAGGGAAAAGCGAATATTTGCAGTTGCGAACTTGCTGTAATCCAAAATGTCGTATCAACACGAAGGCCAGAACTCGACTGCCCAAAGTTTAATTTCGGAATTCTCCAAGGAAAGCAAAAACAGGACTCTGAGAAAAAACAGGCCAAGGATCGAAACAGGAATAGTAACTCGAAATAACGTGGAGGAAGAAAACTTAAAACCCTGATGGGGCTACTAAAATGAATAACAAAATAGGGAAAACTAAAGATAATAGAATAAAAAGAACAAAGTTCTAACAGTTTCATCTACTGAAACGATGATATATTGAAGCAAATTTCGTTTAAATTACATGAAATATGCTTTTTTTCTTATTGGATGGTTTACTGACACCTGATTGTAGGCTTACGGCTCTGAGCAAGCTTTCAGGAAACATGGTAGCAAACCCATCCTCTTTTATCCCTGGGTGCGATCTCTGCGGTCGTCTAGCTATACTAGGTCAACGGACATGTCCTCCCCCATCAGTCAAACCTGGGACCTCCTCCCAAGCCAGCCTGACTGTGGAGCTTATACTGGTGAATTGCAAAAAAGTTAAGTATACCTTAGTTTTACCAGACCACTGAGCTGATTAACAGCTCTCCTAGGGCTGGCCCGAAGGATTAGACATATTTTACGTGGCCAAGAACCAATTGGTTGCTTAGCAACGGGACCTACAGCTTATTGTGGAATCCAAAACCACATTATAGCGAGAAATGAATTTCTATCACCAGAAATAAATTCCTCTAACTCTTCATCAGCCGGCCTGGGAATTGAACTCCGGCCCATCGAGTGACAGTCCGCAGCTCTACCGACTCACCCAACAAAGAGCTGGTGAAGTGCAGAAGTCAGAAGTCATAAATAACTGCATATCTGTATTGAAGAAAGTCTTATATTAACCTTTAATATCTCTGCGACTTAGACACTAGAGAAGTTTAAGTTTAATTCTTACAACCCAAAAATATTGTATAATTTCTCATTTCAGGGACGTTTGGATGTAATGGAAGAGTCGTTTTTGAAACAAACTGAGTATGTGTTCATTTCAGAAATTGTTCTTATGTCCAGTCTTCCGTTTCTTTATTCGTTATAAAGGAAAACTGGGACCCATATATAGCATAAATAAGCCAAGATATTTTCAGGACAAAAAACTTGAGGAATTTCACCCGTCAAGACTAGATCCATCTAAACCTGTCACACGACTTATGCCTTTTACGACAACCTCTGCTCCCAGGTCTATAGCGACTACCCCTCGGGAATAGATTTTAATCAGGCATGAGACTACCTTTCAAGTCTTCTTGTTAAGAGTTTCTTATCACAATCCCTTATGTTCTTCCTTTTCTTGTGTCGCTTGACATTCCGGGACATATTTCATATTACGATGTTCCTTGGGCACAATGGCTTCAAATTCCCTTTAGTAGCTGACTCAAGAGAATGACAGCATCTCTCTCTCTCTCTCTCTCTCTCTCTCTCTCTCTCTCTCTCTCTCTCTCTCTCTGGTATGATACCTGTTATGGAGAATTCTTGCAGGATTGGAACAAGAGGGAGAATGACAATATTCCGTTCTTTCGGAAGTCGAGTTTTGTTTGCCTGAGTGCACTTGAGTCCTCGTTTTTTCCTACTGTTTTTTTTTAATGCCTTTTTATATTGGAATGGGGATATTTACATTTTAAAAAAACAGTGTCTGCATACTGATGATGCCATGCTGCGCAAATCCTGCAATGTTTTTCTTCCTTAAGTAAATCGTGGGAAATATTAACTTTGTTCTTATCACTTTCAGTTCTGGCATCAGACCGTTTTTCTATTTATATCTCTGATGGTGTTTATCACACCAGCTCTTCTTGAAATATGTCATTTCAGCCCTAATTAGCTCCAGTGGTATATACAGTTACATTTGCAGATTCTCAGTCTTTTGCAAATTACGCAGTTTAATGAAGTTTCCTTGGCATTTTGTGGCGATATTTTTGTGGAAAGAGAGGTCTTATCTGCACAAATATTTCCTGATGACATTCGACATATCATGCGAAATCATTCGGTCACTTACTGTGGGTTAAAGGGTATTTTAATGTCCATAAACGAATAAACGTGTGATTGACCTAAGTGACTATTTACATTCATTCAGATACTGAAAATCATAATTAATCTTAATTGTAGATAGATCTTCTGCATACACATATACTGTATACATATAATGATTTACTTTTTCTTTATTTTTAGCTCGTCTATGTTACTTTCGAATGTAACGAATTCTGAAAGAGGTCATTTTTTCACTCTTCTGTGTGTGTTGGCAGACTTTTTCGAGAATGACTGAATAGGGTTAGGTAAAACTTTCTGGACATATTCATGAGATAACCTTTTCAAGAGGACCAACGTTTTTGGAATTCTGTTTTAAGGTTCTTTGCAGCTGGAAATTTCTAACAAGCGTGTTACTCGATTCATCAGACGTCGCGAACGGGGAGAATTTAAAGAAACATAAAAAGAGTAAGATTTTATTCTCTGTTTCATTGTTCGTCGGAATGTCTTCCAAGCTTCTCAGTGTTTCCCGTCTGAAACATTCCAACCGATTTCATTTCTCTCTCTCTCTCTCTCTCTCTCTCTCTCTCTCTCTCTCTCACCTTTTCTGTCTTGCTGTAAATGTATATATCCTTGTAGAATCTACTGGTCACTTTTATCAGACACATATGTATGCCTTCTCTTAACTTCTCGAATTCTTGCGCTTTTTTGGATATGCTTTACACAAGCCTGTATCCAAACGAAAGAAATTGAATGGCAACTGACCTCCTGTGAATATGGAATTCGGGTTCGCTTCCCGCGACCGGCGTTCATTGGCTCTTCAATTTCGGCAACGTGACCTCCCTGTGAATATGGAATTCGGTTTTCCGCGACCGGCGTTCATTGGCTCTTCAATTTCTTTCGTTTGGATACATTCTGCTTCGAAGTTACAACCATATCCAAAAAGCGCATTGAGAAGTTAAGGAATTGGCTATTAAATTACGTATATCCTTGTTTGGTAGGTTCGCAGGAGCGGTGGACCCTTTCCAGTAAATCCTGAAATTACGATGTTTATCTATTGGAAATAGAAGGAAACATTTTTTTTTCTTTTTTGTGTTTACTCTTAGTTATATTTTGGAATGTAGTTCAGCTTATATTGAGGATATCTATTTTTCATCTTCAGTGGATTATTGTAAACCTTCAAATAGCAACCTCTTCCTTCATTCGTACAAACCACAGAATCTTTCTCTCTGTCTAGAAAGCGGTTACTTGCGGGCGACTGCTTTTTGCGCGTTGCATTGACAACTCCGGAAAGAAACTTCAGCCAGGTGAATAGTTCTATTTAAAGTTGGTTCCTTGCTGTTTGATTGGAAAAGTTAAACATTAGATTTTGCGAAGTTTCACGTGTCACTTTCAAAATGTTTCAACTTCGGCTCTATTAAATTTAGCTTGTTTGAACTGAAAATATTTGTTTTCAGTTTGTTTCTCGTTTCTAAGTTGCTGTTCGTCACCATGATCAAAATGGATTCCTTTTTCATTTCATTTCGAGACTGATGTCGCTATTTTCGTTTTCATTTCCCCATATTTCGTTTTTGCTTAACATTTGCTTCCGTTTGTGATGTGAGATGTTTCTTGCGCTTCCACCATTGCTATAGAGTTTTGTTTCTTGTGAAAAAAACTTTTTATTAGCTTGAGTCATTTAACTATTTTTATTTCATTTGGATAGATTAGGGTGAAGGCAATAGAGCAGAAGCATACTTCTGTTTTGAGATGAAGGGTATGACACAAAAGTGCACGGGATAAAAAGGATGTCACTAGGATACTGTAGAAATGGCATTTGTATTCTGGGGGAATGGCTCTTACCACTTAATAATGCTGAAGTTGGCCATTATTTTGTTGTCAAAACTAAAAAATTTTACTATCATTATTTATTCATCAGCAATTTTAAGAATTATTAACTTGTGTTTTTTCTCTCACTTTCCTTCACTTTATGTCCTTGTGTCATTCATTGCATATTTTATAAAATCTATAGATGTACGTTTTAGTAAATTTGGACCTTTTATTTTCCTCTCATATAGCCATTGGCAATCATTTATGGTAAGTAATCAAGATGCTTATCTTCTCTGATCCCATGAATGCTAAAGAATTTTAACTTCATATCACGCCAATTAACGTTCAAGAAATCATCATGCCCAGTAAGTAGACATTCTGCCCTTTCGACAGTCCTCTCCCTCTTGCTGTAGCACTCGTAGAAGCCTTCCCAGAGAGAGAGAGAGAGAGAGAGAGAGAGAGAGAGAGAGAAAGCGAGATTCTCTTACTATATAACCCTCTTCATACATCATCATCTCGGCTAGTGAGGAAAATTACTTTGTGTATCAGCCCGCAGTATCAGTGCTATTTAAGATTTCCAGTCATGGCTGCATCGATTGTTGCTCATCAGTGATATGCAATGACTTGCTGGTCGTATCTATTCCCATTTAATTTTTTTTCCTTCAGTAAAATTAATTAGTTTTTTATGTGCGGCAATAGCGTAGGTATAAATCTGCTTTATATTCTTTCCATTTCTTCTTTGAATCTAGAAACGTAATTGTTATGATTGTTTGCTCTCATATAACATAACTGCATTTTAGACAATTAAAACACTGATTTATTGGTTTTAAAACTCTGTTGGTCATTCTTACACCCATGTTTCTATACTTCAATTAATAGTCGGTTGCTATGACAACGTTTGTCCTTTGGCTGCGTTCTCAGGAATCGTAAGAACAGTATTTAATATATTTGAGTATTTGTTCAGCTTATTTTCCCCGTAAAGCGTTTGCATTCAGTAATAGAAGCAGTCCTGTGGCAAAGCTGTTGGGAGTTTGCAATGTCAGTCCGTGTGTACATTCATATACAGTATATTATAACCAGCAGGATACCGTTCGTTAAAGTAACTTGTATAGGGAGAAATATCTGTTAAACGAAGTTAAACAAGCCTTGCTTACAGTATATAAATATATTTCAACCGTATTTAGTGTTTTTCCTGTTTTTGTGAGCCACAATTTTTTTTTTTTTACTTTGTTTTTATTTTGGGTTCTTTTAAATTAGTGTGACTTAGATGTACTCTTAAACGTAAATAGAAATGTATGCATGGCTTTTTACTAGCAGAGGAAAATTTTTTCAACCTAGTGTTCTTTGCTTAAAAAGCGTTATCGATTTTTCAATCTGCGTGACCTCGGCACTGGTATCCTTTTCTCCTCTAGAGGAAGATGAGTGGGGTAGGTTTGAATGTCGAAGAAGAGAAGGAAAATAGAAGATGATAATGATCCGAGAAAGAGGTAAGAGGAAAAGGGTAAGTAGAAGCGAGATACCAGAATGGAAGGTCATGTATTATACTCAGTCTAAAATGTGAATTCGTTCAGTTTAGAAACACACGAGAACAGCATTGGTAAGCAAGGAGTGTTGCAGGTGAAGTCTTTGGTTAGGAAATTTGAATATTCTCCGAAATATATTTTTCATTGTTAATACATTGATTCTTGGAATGCATTGGACGGTATGTAGTCATTGCTTGAGCGAATGTTCCCTTTTGTAATTTGTCATGACGTCTGATGAATTGACTAATGCGCATTTTTACTTTTCTGTAAAAGAAAATTGAGATGGTTATTTGTCTGTCCGTCCGCACTTTTTCTGTCCACCCTCAGATCTTAAAACCTACTGAGGCTAGAGGGCTGCAAATTGGTATGTTGATCATCCACCCTCCAATCATCAAACATACCAAATTGCAGCCCTCTAGCCTCAGTAGTTTTTATTTTATTTAAGGTTAAAGTCAGCCATGATCTTGCGTCTGGCACCGCTGTAGATGCCAACAACACAGACAACCACCGGGCCGTGGCTGAAAGTTTCATGGACTGCGACTGAGAGTTTCATACGCTGTACACAAAACTCGATTGCGCCGAAGGAACTTCGGCTCATTTCTTCTTGTTTTTATTTGCCATCTATTAAAGATGGCATTATTTCGGTCATCTCTTGTGCTTTTTGTTTTTCTTGTTGATATTCTGTTTGTGTTAAAGTCTTAATTGCTGCATCTGCTACAGTAGTATTGAGTGGCTTTTACACGCCGCTTTGGCTATTCAATGCATCTACAGTGGAGAACTTTCGGCTAGGAATGTCAGCATCTTTCACAAAATACGGGTTTTTATTTAGTCGATGTATTGCCAGATGACATTTTTTTTTTCTCGTCAAGATTTTTTTCATATCCTCTTCGCCTTCCTCTTGGTTTTTTCCAGGGGGATGCTTCGTTAGTTTCTTAATGTTTTTCACTGCTATGGAAAACTCATTCCAAGGGTTAGTTTGCTTTGATATTTCTCTTTGTCCGATCTTTCTCATAAAGAAAACCCAGTAGGGGTATTTTTTTATTAAGCCTTACTTGGTTACATCAACTTCAATATTAAGTAAAGAACAATTTGAAATTGAAATGAAATAGACATAACTAAATGCGAATCTGTTTCCGTTTATGTCAATTTAAAAGACTATTTCGTGGAGGTTCCTCAGTTCTTGTTTGCTCCTGAGAAAGAGAGAGAGAGAGAGAGAGAGAGAGAGAGAGAGAGAGAGAGAGAGAGAGAGAGAGGAGAGAAGAGGGAGTACTGTTGTTCCAGCATATCACTTTTGAAGAGGCTCTGCCTTGTGGACAGTAGTTTGTACCGTTTTAATTCTCTCTGTATTAATAGTGTTCCTTTTCCTTACTTTACTACAAGATCTTCCATATTTGTCCCCTGGAATAATTTTCCTCCTATTTTAATATACACTGGGCCTCGCAGATACTGTAGTTGTCTAAGTTATATGGTTTCAGATGCTGTTTTAAATCTATTATTTCTCCAAAGCATTTTCAACATCATTGTTGATTGTATTGGTTTTGTTTTGATCGCACTTTCATTATTTCCTGTGATATATCTGTTTGTAATTTGATAATTCCCATCTTTAAAGAGTCCTTATGGGCCCCTCTGGAATGTACTACTTTTTATTAAGAAGAGATTGCTAACATTCACTCTTCATGTGCGACCTGAATGATTCCTACGATAGCACACAGAGTTCCTTTCTTCTGAGTATGTGCACCGATGAATCCGTACCTCCCTGGGAACTCGTTGGCTCTAAATGCACCCTATTGGCAAAGGTTGCAATACCTATCATCTCTCCCCTAGCGTTATTGATGCATGCACTTACTTTTATATGTTTTGGATAACTTGCAGCTGAAGAGGCTTGATCAAGTGTCTTTATACAGAGCCCTTGATCGTTTTTGTAAGTTTTTTCGTTTGGAAATTTGGAAAAAATTGTCCCAGAAAATAACTCTACTTCAAATATCAATCACAGTACCCTGAACCAAACTGTCGCATTTCCCGTAGGGGGTAGTGCCGTCAATGCACCTCATGCGGTGCATTGCAGGCATTACTTAAGGGTCTTTGCAGCGTCCCTTCGGCCCCTAGCTGCAACTTCTTTCAGTCCTTTTACTGTACCTCCATTCATATTCTCTTTCTTCCATTGACTTTCCACCCCTCTAACAATTGTTTCATAGTGCAACTGCGAGGTTTTTCTCCTGATATACCTTTCAAACATCCCTATTGTCAATTTCCCTTTCATCGCTGAATGACCTCTTAGGTCCCAGCGCTTGGCCTCCGGCCTAAATTCTGTATTCTGTTCTCTTCTGTTCTATTCAAACTGTCACATCAGAATAAATTAGTTGTAATTAATAATAAAGGCAATGATTCATGTGAACGTGGACCGCGAGGCATGTGGTTGTATTTTCTACTGTTTATCGACAAGGAAAACGCTAAACAATAACAATTTCTTAGCCAGCACAAATGCGATTTTTTTTATTGCTCCGAACAACGTTAAGTCCCTATTTGTTGACACTGGAAGTCTAATTCCAGACTTTCAACATTCTGATATATCCATGACTCAACAACCCTGTTTTTTTGTTTTTTTTCCTGAATATCCAGCATTAATTTTATCTTTCCATTTTGAATATTTGGAAACGGAACATTGAGATTTCTCTGTGGTTCGACTTCATATTCCTTGGTATTTGCCTCTTCTAAGCTCGCATCTCTAACCCCTTATGTCTTTCCTACTCGCATTCTTGGGGCTAAAAAATAATCTCGGAGATGTTTAGGCGAAATTATTCCCGCAACTTAAGCAAGATAGAGCGCCACTACCTCACTGTTTTGAAAGATACTTCAGAACTTCCGGGACGAAAGTAGAGAGAGAATGTGATAACTCGTTGTCTTTTCTTCGTCATCCCCGGACAGCAGGATAAAGCTTGTTTTCATGTTTGGAGAGTAACTTCCTTGCTTTGAGATGCAGTCCCTCCTATGTATCCGTTTGACTTTTAGCCAAGGTTAAGGCCGGGTATTCACGCTCAGGTTTAACTGTCACTCCACCTGTCAGGTATTCGAATCTGTTGTTAAAACTGACGTGTGGACGACAGTTTGTGGGCGGAGTCAGTCCACTCACCAGAACGGAGGAACTGATGGAATTACCTAAAGTTCCTCCGACCGACTGACAGGTGACCGCATGTGTGGACGCGTAAGCAACGATTTTATGACAGTTCGCCGCTGGATTTCGCCTGAGAAGGATCTCAGCCACTCCAAGCAGAATATGAATGAACCATGTATACCATAACTCATTTCGTTGTTAGACCCTGCGAGCATAATTCATTTCATTGTTAGGCCCTGCAGCACTATTTGTAGCCCGTTGTGAGTCCAAATCTTACAATAAAAAAATATATATATTTCCATATGATACAGACAATTTAGTATAGGCCTAGTCCCGTGTCCTGCCCTTTTATGAAACGTGGTACTGGTGAAAGTAGGCTTCACGGTCCATTTCATAAATAACTGAACCAACCCCCTGTTCTAATTTAACCTTATTCATTAATATTGTATGAGAATAGACATCTCTCTTTAATAGGCAATATTTATGTCATTACTCGAATATCTTTTAGATTCAGTCCCTATGCCTTTCAGCTTTACTTTGGGACAAGGTCAAGATTCTGCAAATATAATTTTAACGTCTTAGTTTTTTTTTTTTTTTTGGACTTCCTTGACAATATTTAACCTTGAACCAAGGTTAGAGATATTTTTTTTCCTTATTTTTTCTTCAAGTTTTAACTTATACAAGTATTGATATTTACATCATCCAAGCTTGGTACGCTTATACGTTTACGTCAGAGTTATCATTCTGAGGGGATGGTAATCTTGTCAATTTCCCTTTCACCGCTGAATGACCTCTTAGGTCCCAGAGCTTAGCCTTCGGCCTCAATTCTATAGTGTAGATGGAGGAAATTAAAGTTTTTTCTCAGATGTTAAGCTTACAGACAAAACTATTGGATATGTTCGTTCAGCTTGCCGGTGTTTTGTGTTTTGTTTTTAATAATTAGGTAAGCAAATTTGGAACAGTGGATTAATTTACATCTACAAAAGTTTACACAAATTTTCAAGCTTACTGTTTAGCCCTTTATTATTATGTTTAAGCGAAATTTAAAGTGGTTCATTTCCTTGGTTGGTTTCTGTAACCAGAGTATGGCTTATAGCTGCAACACTTGAAATAGTCTGGTTACCAGTGCGTGATCTGTGTTACTGTATCCCTCCAAAATTATATGAACTTCATTGATAGTTCCAGAAGGATCCGCCCACATGTTGAAATTTGACCAAGAATCATTTTCACGTCATTGTTTCAAGCGGACAACCGACGCAAATATGTTTTCTTCTGGTAATTGTTAATACAGTAATTACGGTCGTCAGGGATCTCTCTCTCTCTCTCTCTCTCTCTCTCTCTCTCTCTCTCTCTCTCTCTCTCTCTCTCTCTCTCCATTTTAACAATATCACCATTGATAATTCTCTCTTTCCTCCTCCGCTTTGTAATATTGGTAGGGTTTATTACAGATTTCTTCTCTCTCTCTCTCTCTCTCTCTCTCTCTCTCTCTCTCTCTCTCTCTCTCTCTCTCTCTCTCTCTCTTGTAGACAGGAAGATGAGTCCACCTCTGTCGTTTGTAATATTTGTTCTTGCATTTCATAAAAAAATTCCGAGTGTTGAAAGACAGAAATTGTCATGTTGTATCTTTGTTCTTACAATGGAATCCTTTTCTTTGTTTCCGTTTGGAAACAGTGACGCTTCATACATTTGCAAACTCATTTGTCCGGTTCTTTCAAAATTAATGTTTTGATTTATTTCTCTGCCGTTTGCTTCAATTTTGCATGTTCTTATTTCATTTTGCCACTGTATTCTTGGTCTTTTAGATTTTCTAGTCGTCCGATTTTACGGAAAGTCTATTTTGTTCTCGTGCCGAATGGATTATGCTCCCCCATTTAACCTCTCATTTTTCCCGACTGTCTTTTTTTCCTTTCCCGGTGTCCGTAAAACACTATTCAATACACCACTACAGTACTGTACATTTCAGTGTCGTGTCTAATAGATTTTCGTCGATAAAATCTTACCAAAGAATCAGATATGGACCGTATTTTGAAATAGCTATTTGAGGCCACAGCCTAATTGGCAAAAAAATATGTAGTGATGTCCAGTGTGGATAATTAAGGCACTTAGAGTAAATCAAAAAGAAATTTAAAGGAAACCTAACCAAATTTAGTAAGCACCCAGAGAGAGGTTGCTGTGACGTAAACTACGACATCAGACATAATAGCAGGGTTCCCAGTAGTATGTTAATGATTGTAGAAATAAAAACATTTGACCCTCTTGTACAATAAGCAATACCTTGAGTAGGATTTGCGATAATTATCGAAATTTTATTTTCTCTATTTTCATCGAAAGTTCTTCACATATGGTCTGCTCAAAGTGCAAGACCCTGATTCACACAAGGCTGGCTTCATCTTAAACAAACAACAGCATATCCTTTTACATAATTTTATATTACAATAATTGTTTTTTCTAATTCACATTTCCTTCAATTTCAATAAAGTTCAGCCTAATCTGTGGATTACTGGATTATAAAATTTAGGGCATAGCCCAAGCGCTTGACTATGAGTTAAGAATTTCATTCAGCACTGTAATGTAGTTATGATTCAATGAAATATATAATCAAAATAACTGAAAATTGAAAGAGTGAGTAACTTCAAAAAACCAGGAATATAGAGACTCACTGATAACCACTCAGCAAGCCCCATCAAACATTAGTGTCAGTTCCAAGTAAATGAATCAAGCGTATAGAAGCAACAAAACTGACACAGAGGCACACAAATAAAATAATGAAGGGGAGAGTAGTGTGCTTTACCGAGCACTGTGGATTTATTATGGGATTGATCACGTATTAAGGAAGTTAAGGTTAGAACACTTGCGTTGTGTTACATTCGTCTAGCAGGACGTGAATCGGAACTTTTGTAAGACTTGGTGCACATTTCAAGTTAAAGGAAACGTGAATTGCGCCATGGAACTGTATTATACAATTAATATTTTCATTTGATGCACATTCCCTTATTGTACTCTACTTAGAGACATGACTCATCAAAAGATGGGATGAGGAGAGAGAGAGAGAGAGAGAGAGAGAGAGAGAGAGAGAGAGAGAGAGAGAGTATGCAGGGTAGGTGTTTGAATGTGTGAAACAATATAAGAATTCCACTTACTAATACACTACTACCAACATCTAAGTTTTCATTCATAAAGTATATGGGCGAGGAGTCTAGTAAAGTACGTCGTACCACAGTATCAATGAGTGGGAGGGCCTTCAGTAATGACGTTTTACTAGCCTCTATCTACAAGCCTGCTAGATTTACGTAAGTTTTCCTTTAAATTTCTTTGATTTACTCTGATAAGTGCCTTAATTATCAACATCAGACATCACTGCACATTTATGCCAATTAGGCTGTGGCTTCAAATAGCTACTGTATTTCCAAAATACGATCCATATCCGATGCTTTGGTAAGATTTTATCGACGAAAATCAATTAGACACGGCCTGAAATGCACAGTAGGTATTTGTGAGAGCGCCTCCCATCGACTTCGTTAATACGGGAACAATGGACTTTTTTAGTCTTTCCTTGGAGGGTTCCAATGCTCTTATCTCCTAACATGATGTTCCTTGGTCCCTGGTTTTCTTCTTGGTAAGGGGAAAATTTATCTTATCCTTTCTCCTTAACGCCCTTGGTCTTTCAGTGGCATAGCTCCTTTACAAACTTACCTCTCTCTCTCTCTCTCTCTCTCTCTCTCTCTCTCTCTCTCTCTCTCTCTCTCTCTTCCCTTTACGTTGTTATAACAATATATATAGGTGTGTGTGTGTGTGTGTGTGTGTCCGTAGTATAGTTTCAGTCATTTGTTGTCCTGTTGGATTAGCTCATCTTAATCTTGATTGATTCTGATCTAAGACCTGTTTACGGCAATAATCAACATTGCTTATGAGTCATTAGATTCCTTCTTTGTGTTTCATTAAAAAGCCCTCTCATCTCCATCATTAATATGCACATCATATTGTCCCAAGGCTTCTTATTAGCATTTCATCCCTCTTCGCCCATAGATCCCTGTGATGGTCTTTGATGATGCCGATGGAGACATGTTTGTTTACCTTTAGGCTTTGGGAACTCAGCTCTGCGAAGAGGAGGAATTGATGATGCTGGTGATAAAGCAGGAATGACGGGAATATTGTGGCAGTAGTACCAATGGATATATTGATCTCCACACCATTTTCTTTGAGTGCTTAGAGGTAATATTGATCTATTCACACGTTTCAAACATTCTTTCACTGTTTAGAAAGTTTCTTATTATTATTCTCCTAGAACGCGTTTAAGTGTTTATGATTTTATTTAAGAAATCCTTACTCTCTTACAAGGATCTATGTGTTTCCTACTAACATTGATAAATTCAGCTAAATTCTAGTGTCGCATAACTTAAATGAATTTACACCATGCCTGAGTGCATACACCTGTCGACAGATAAACACGAAATAAGAAAGAAATGGACACAGGAGAAAGTGTTCACGACTGGTTAATACTCGTTCTCCTTTCCCATGTATCCAAAGGTCTGAGTTCGGTGTCGCTTCAAGCGCTCGTATTCCATTTTGGCCCGTCACACTGTCTTCAATAAAACCAGTCATGGTGAAATAATGGCACTCGGCGGCTCTCTGTCATCGCCACAGATATACTCGTAGTGCACACGGACGTCCTCCACTCTCCACACCGTCCCCACCCCATCTCCCACCTCCACGATAGTACGGTATTTAGATGAAATTATAGGACGAGGAAATTTGTGAGTTTGTCGGGAGCCATAATACTTGCTAAGTTACTGACGAATGTTCGTGGTGTTATGTTATTTCTCTCCCAACTCTCGCTCTAGTCAAAGTCGCTCTTCATGCCGGAGTTTCGTTCTGTTGTAGAAAAAAAACAACTTCGGGTACTTCAACTTTAATCCCTCCGATAATTAAATGACGGGGCACATATCCATATCTCTCTTGGATGCATTTTGTTTTGCGAAAGCTAATTTTGTCATGTTTCTGGTAGTTTACCAGTTCCCCGAAAGAGGTTGAATGCTCCAGAAATTCCTTTCGTATTTCCTTTTGTTTAAATCTGTCCAGATGATGAATGAATACGCATTAATCTTGCAACGTCAAATTCAGTGTGATTTTCATTCATTGCTGGAATTTTTATATTATTCCTGCTGCTGTAAATGTTTGCGCTTGTCTCAGTTATATGAATTCCGTACGAAGTATCATGTAGGAAAAATTTAATGATGCAGAGGTTACTGAGTAATATTGCATTCATTGGTAAGTGATACTGATGCATTATAAATGCATTTATAAATGATTTATTTTCTTTATCTCTCTGTGCACTGCGTTCAGCTAAGGAGATAGCTGTACTGACCATTTTCTTCCTGATGCAAGAGAGAGAGAGAGAGAGAGAGAGAGAGAGAGAGAGAGAGAGAGAGAGAGCGGGAGAGAGAGAGAGCGGGAGAGAGAGAGAGAGAGAATCCAGTATGAATTAGGTCATCTGTCATCTTATAGAAAAGTGGATAAATTCAGTACACAAATCTCAATTGTACGGCAGAGATTAGGTGCTGATGTAATCCTTACACCGCTGATCGTCGAGATGAGTTTTACTTTGAGAGACCTGCTTTCGTTATTTTATTAAAACAGCCAGGTATCCTATTGGAGAGAAGGACTTTTGCATTATTATAAACGTTTCAAAAGTAAAAAAAAAATAAACAAAAATGGGAAGGTAGGCAGTGTGATGCCACGAGGAAAATTTGGGTTCTTTAGGTACCAAACCTTTCAACTTTGAGGGTCTTAATATGAAGTAAGGGAAACTTTTACTTCTCATGTTTGTGAGGGGTGTACACCTCGCTTCGTAATGGAGAGGTAAGGCGAGCGACCGGTGTTATGAGGGTAAAAGTGTGTGCGAGCTGTTGTTTTGGGAAGAATGATTGTGACGGGAATTCAAAGTGTTTTAGTAAATGAAGTATTCGATTTTTGCATCCCCCTTCTCATCTTTTAAAGATAGCAACAGTAAAAATTAATTTATCTCAGTCCACTAGGGCAACCGAAACTGCTGGAAATGTTGTAAGTATACGAGTATTGTCCAGATTTTTTACACTAGAAATGATGCCCGTTGCTAAGATGAGTGAAACCAGAAACTTTACAAATAGACATTGCACTTCTTGACATTCTACCAGCATCGCACGGCGGAAGCCAGGCAAGCTTTATCTTATACTGTCATAGGCCAGGTATGACTTTTAGCTGACGAATGCAGGAAGGTATTTTATTTTATATCATTGTCTTTCATTTAACTTCTAATGTTTAAATATGGTTCTTTTAGAAAAACAGACGTATCTGGAGATAGAAGTCAAACCTCGCCTATGGTTGCAGAGGCTGCCGTGACTCACATCTGTCGCGTGACTGTTGTGTAACGTCAAGGAGTGGATCGTGTCGGATTTTAAGGTCTTTGGTGAAACGAGTTCACTGCAAGAAAAGTCCAGGAAAATAATTCGTTATTCCAAACATTTAAGGCGGTCTTGTTGGACATGGTACTTGGTACTTGGAGGGCGACAAATGTTTTTACTTGGGCGAGTCCCTCATTCACGTTAATCGATTTTCTTCCCTTTCCCTGACAAACCCCTTCAAAACTCTCCATAATAACCCTCATCTCCTTTATCCTTAGTTCACAGATAAAGCACTCCAGTACATCCCTTTTCTGAAAGCTCCATCTCACTTCGTGCTCTCCTACACCACCAACACCACTATTCAAAACAGGAGTAATATATATAATTAAACCTCCAGGAGACAATGAATAGAGTAGCTAAAATTTTAAACATTTATTATTTTAATCACAAATAGTATCTTAATAACGCTACTATTAAAACGCTACTATTGATGCCACCCAGATGCGGTGTCTGTCCATGGCACTGAACACCATGTCCCCCTGTGAATCTCTCACAACCTATGCACAAAAATAACTACCATAAATATAACGAGATCCATAACATAGATACCATCCTACAAATATAAATTTAAAACCATATATAACTCCTAGAACCTAAATTTCTGGTAAACCAATCTTTCAATAGGAAGAATATGCCGTCTTGATATTAGTTACTGTGAACTATTAAAACAGGATAAAAGATCTCTTCAATTCAATAATGGCAGTAAAAAATATATAAGTTACGAGATTTAATTTATGGGACTAGTGATGTGGACGTCAAGAAAAATGACTTCAATAGCTCAATTGATGTGTGCCAACAAAAAATGAGACCAACCTCAAAGTAACCAGACGTCTTAAAGTGCTTGAAGAGTTCCCCGTCGACATTAGGTCTTCACGCCGACCACAGCTGATGCAGAACAACTGACGGCACCATTTTGCAAAGAACTGTTGAAACTGAATGAATTATACCCATTCTCTTACCAAAAATATAATTTAAGGTTTTGTGTAAAGTCTCTTGATATTTCCCAAGTTAATCACAAGTCGTGGTAAGGAAAGTGAAAAAATCCATGATAACATTAGCACCAGCAACTGAAAGCCGGGTATCTTGAATGGTTTAAGAGCGTTAAAGCTTCAGTTTGCTTTGAATACGGTATACCAGAATTGTACATTTCGGATATGGGTACCCAGAAATGAAGTTGCTGGTGCTAATGTTATTTGGAAATTTTTGAAGGAAGGTTAAATTATATTTTGAAGAGAATGGTATAAATATATTATTCAGTTTCAACAGTTCTTTAAAAAATGGTGCATTTGGGGTCTATGGTAGAAAGTTGTGTTAAATTGACGAAGAAACTAATATATGGGGCAATTCGAAATAATGTGTTGGAGATTAGAGACTTTGAATTTCTAATAGGTCAAACAATACATATGGTCAATAGAAGACCCATTGCTTTTAAGGAAGCCTTGAGGGAGACTGACTTGAGTTCGACTATTCCTGAGCCGATAACTCCTGAGAGTATATTAAGGGGATATGTTTTAGTCTCTGTTAATGTTATTCCACCACTACAACAATCTCCTGACTTGGACTTAGATGATAACTTTTCACTTGAATTAACTGACAGAGTAAGAGATAATTTTTCAAAACTTCGTAAAGTTAGACAAAATTTAATAGATTATATACCATTCAGAATTTGTTACTTCACTCTTATAGCAAGCAGTCGGTGTGAAAGATCGTTATAACCCCATCAAGCACTCTCGTATATTGAAGAATGATATTGTACTGATTAAGGAACCCTATAGCAAGGCCAGCCAGTATCCTATGGCAATTGTTCGAGAAACATTGACCAATGAATTAGGAGAGGTCACTGGAGCGGTCTTGTGTAAGGGAAAAACTGGTGAAATAACTAAAAGACATGTATCTAATTTGATATTTCTTTTAAGGCCTAAGATCGTGCATGATGAGGTCCGGAATGAAACTACCTATTCGGTGTCTCCTAAAAGCAATCTACCTATGTAAGCGAGAAGCTGCAAAAAACAGCATAATGAGAACTCGTCAAATTTTAAATGATGAAACCGGACATTAGCATGTACCTTTTTCTTTGTTTTCTCGTAATTTTTTTGTATATTTAATTTGTGCATTCAATCATATACAGGTTTATATGATTGAATGGTTCTGGGGGGAGTGTATGAAATAAGATATAATATATATCTTAACAGTTTCTTGTATGTAATTTATTTTTTCGTATTTCAAAGGATCTCTTAACCCTTGTTCATTTCTTTAAGTACTCATTATTAGTAATGTAAGACGTTATTGTGTGTCAACAAATTAGAGATTTAACTTCCCCGCTATTTTCGTCGTTTAACGACTATTAAACCATTCAAGAACTTCGAGTAAATAAACAGAATTTTCTTCGAGGTTTATTTATTTACATTCGGCAGTTGTTTCCCAAGAACCATCAACTCTTCACTTTCCTTACCACGACTTGTGATTAACTCTGGGAAATATCAAGAGACTTTTACACAAAACCTTTTTATGTATCTTATTCTTTGGTAATATGGAAGAATAAGATATCGATTCTACATTTCGGAGTCCAGGAGCGGCAGCGGGCGGCATGTTTCTCTACTCTTGTTTACCACCTACTGCCGTCAGTTGTTCTGCATCAGCTGTGGTCGGCGTGAAGACCTAATGTCGACGGGGAACTCTTCAAGCACTTTAAGACGTCTGGTTACTTTGAGGTTGGTCTCATTTTTTGTTGGCACACATCAATTGAGCTATTGAAGTCATTTTTCTTGACGTCCACATCACTAGTCCCATAAATTAAATCTCGTAACTTATATTTTTTACTGCCATTATTGAATTTAAGAGATCTTTTATCCCGTTTTAATAGTTCACAGTAACTAATATCAAGACGGCATATTCTTCCTATTGAAAGATTGGTTTACCAGAAATTTAGGTTCTAGGAGTTATATATGTGGTTTAAATTTATATTTGTAGGATGGTATCTATGTTATGGATCTCGTTATATTTATGGTAGTTATTTTTTTGTATAGGTTGTGAGAGATTCAAGGCGAGGGGACATGGTGTTCAGTGCCATGGACAGACACCGCATCTGGGTGGCATCAATAGTAGCGTTTTAATAGTAGCGTTATTAAGATACTATTTGTGATTAAAATAATAAATGTTTAAATTTTAGCTACTCTATTCATTGTCTCCTGGAGGTTTAATTATATATATTACTCCTGTTTTGAATAGTGGTGTTGGTGGTGTAGGAGTGCACGAAGTGAGATGGAGCTTCGTGAGTAGAAATATTTTGCGAACTTAGGAAGCATGGAATACAAAAGGAGAGGAGAGCGGAAGTTGATGCAAGGAAATTTGCAGGAAGTCAGTGATAATTATGTTATAACCAGGCCATAGGCGAAGAGGCTTTTATAAGAATAATGAGAACCGTAGCTGAATTTTGCAGCTACTTTGCTGACAAAAATTTAAAATAATTTGGTGTATTTTCATTGCCCCAAAAGGGTGCTTGACACTACTGTATACCATAGCACTTCTTATTACATGTCGTTAAGGCCTCTAAGGCATTTAAGTTCAGTTCAGTTCGAAATAAATAACTTGGTATAAATTTTTGGCAGTGTAAATTATTGGATTTATGCATCTGAATATGTTGTACTTGGCGTTTGATCCCTCTTCGGTGTCTTAATATCATTTGACCCCACGACAAAATTATTTTCTAAGCATAATTACGCGTGAATAATACTTGCGTTATGTATCTAATTTATGAGGACAGGTGAAAATTGAGATTAATTTAACAAAATTTCCCAAGTTGTCTTTCCGTGTTTAATGAAATGCGTTTGGTGTTTCAAATTGATTTAGCTGGGAGGCCTCGTAGCTCCCAGGACAGCTGGTACACCTTGGATGTTTTTTTTTTTTTTTTTAGAATTCTGGCTTATTGCTTGCTGGCAGCAGCAACTAATGATTCTTCAAGACGTCAGTCTTCTCTCTCTCTCTCTCTCTCTCTCTCTCTCTCTCTCTCTCTCTCTCTCTCTCTCTCTCTCTGTTTTCAGATTTTTTTATTATCTTCCTTCCATTTCCTTATACTTTTGTTTTGCAAGGGGAAACAATTTCATTCATTCTTTTAATATATTTTAGATTTAAATAATCAAATAAACCTATAAAGATTTTTTACATGGCTTTAAAGAGCACTGAGTCCTTACTTATGTCGACGAACAAATATTTTTTCTGTAAGCTTGTTCACCTTTTGAGAACTGATCATTGAACGTATTTGTATGCAGATTTTTCATGATTTTTTTTTTTTTTGGCGTTAGGTACATGCCTGGCATCTTAATATTCAAGCATATAGCAATTAAAAGAGCAGTCTATTCAGGCACTGCGGTGGATAAGAGAAAAGTTCTGGAGAGCCGGTTGCTATCGATAACTTTTACGTAATCCTTTTTTGTAAGTGACGCCGCCTTCCTACTCACCTCCTGACGACGATCTTATCGCTAATGCAGCGCTCCTCGAACTCCAAAGTGCCTGGCTAATCTGTTTTCTATCACTGGACGAAGAAACGAGGAGTCTCCTCATCCAGGGTCTCGTGTTTGACACTTCTCTTTTCTGTAACCAAACTTAGCCTTTATGCTTTTATTTTGAAACCACTCCTATCAAGGGCGAATACGTGGTTATGACTTACATTACATGAATTACCATGGGATAACAAGATAACTTTGTATAGACTAAAGTTCGGGGGATCCTCGTAACAAAGATGCACAGTACAGGCTGCGCTGGAGCACCAAATCGAGAGGGTCTGGTCGGAAGGCTTGTTAATCCTTGTTACAGTGAACCTAGACTCATAAGATCTCTCTCTCTCTCTCTCTCTCTCTCTCTCTCTCTCTCTCTCTCTCTCTCTCTCTCTCTCTCTCTCTCTTTGAAGCTTTATGTAAAAATCCGCGTTTACCACTTGGTAAGCATGTATGGAATAAAACCCCTCAAGCTGCGCTTTTTAAACTTTCACGGTCAAATTCACTTCTCGTTTTCTCCAACGTAATTCCCTCTCCTCAATCTCGCTGGCACTTCTCTGGCGCCTTTCTCTGGGGATGCAGTCAAGTTGATTTATTTCGTGTATTTATATGAGATGATCAGTCTGTAGGCTGTATCCATTTGAGTACTCGGTTTGTGGCCTCTCACGGTCATATTGTCTACTTATGCTCATACTGAAAAATTTTCACTTGAGTGTTTATGCACTGAAATATATTAGGCTTAAACATTGAAGTTTGCATATGCATGGTGCATTAATATTATCTTGGATTGCAGTTCATGTTTTACTGTTGTTTACATTTATTGTAGTTTTGCTCAATATTTGTAATCTGATGTTTTCACTTGTAGCTTTATCTTGTTCATTTTTCCCTTGGCATTGTTTAATACATTATTAGTTTTAAGCTCACTATCAGCTGCGGTTCGTATAAATATTCTATAAACACGAGTTTTTTCTTCATTTCGTAAGATTGACTATTTCTGATATTTCACATTTCATCAACTTCACCCTTTTCCTCTAAGAACCTCTTGGTCTCGATCAGTGGTCCTTAACCTGGGGTACCTGTGCCCCCCAGGGGTACGAAACCTTAAACCTGGGGGTACGAGACATGATAGCCAATGCAATGGTACTGTATATTTACCGACGCTCCTAAACATCAAGACAAAAGCCAGAAACCGTTTGGATGCAAATGATGACATGCGTCTGGCACTTTCAAAGAAAGAACCGCGTTTGAACATCATCATTGATGAGAAATAACAACAAAAGAGCCAATAAAAATGTGTTGGTGTGCACTATGTAGTATTACTCATAATTGCATCTTACTAACTGACACTTCATTTGAAATGAAAAAGTCCCTTTGTTCAGTAATTGAATACATCTAATAATTTCTCACCAAGGTTTGTATCACTAACCCTTTTCATATGTCTGTGTCGTATTTATATTGGATGGGGGTACGAGAAACTTTTCTGAGATATCAAGGGTACAAGCCCTGGAAAAGGTTAAAACCACTGGTCCAGTCCAGATACAACGATGTTTTTGAGCTCATGGAATAAAGCCTGCTCATCTGCTTCATGGGCCTTTTAGGATTATGTGTGTCTTCTGATTCGGCCTTTTACTATATTTATCCCATGGTTGCCTGGGATTCAGTTCATCTCTCTCCTGGGATTAGAATAGATGTAGTCAAATCGTCAAATCACCCCCTCTTCCCCTCCCCCTCTCTCTCTCCTCTCTCTCTCTCTCTCTCTCTCTCTCTCTCTCTCTCTCTCTCTCTAGATACTGAATGTTGAGGTGGTTTTGAGTCCTGATACATTGGCCTGTTATGCCAAATATTTTTCAGATTTATTTTTGCATTTCATATATTAGAATGACTTGAATTACATCTTTAAAACGTGCCTGTATCATGCAGTTGCGAAAGTTTATTAATTTCAAATTGACATTTTGTACCTATTTGCATTTTTCGGGGACACTTTTCTTTCACTTTTCATATATTACTATGCTATTTTATTCCATCAAAAGAAAAAATTATATGTATCTATCTATCTATCAGTCTATCTTCTTCTTCTTCTATCTTTTTCTTTTAACATGCTTTTATTCCCATTTTTGATATGGGGTGACACGATGCATTTTTTGAAGGACTATTTTTTTTTTTTTTTTTTGATTTGGCTTTGGGGTAGACCTGTGGTCTCGGTCGGCTGCCCTGCCTGACATCGCTTAGACCCCGGTACGTATGTTTCATGTATCATACCAGACCCAACGCCCTTTCTTCCCAGCAGCGAAAGTTCTTTGCGCGGGTATGGCGAGCGTTCGAGATGAGATGTTTGTTATGTTTTTAGAAGGTGTTGTAGTGGCTTTGTTTTATGTGTGTATTTAGTCTGTAACATCCAAAGAAAACCTATCCGTTGATTACATATATAATCCCGGGATGTCTATTAGCAAAGTGTCTGCCTCTCTGATCAGCCGGCTTATGGATTGAATTGATAGCCATAGACCTCTATGCAGTCCGAATCTGCTGGTTGTAAGTTCGACTGAGCCATCGAGGTTTTATCAGTCTAGAATCTATATGTATATATATATATATATATATATATATATATATATATATATATATATATATATATATATATATATATATATATATATATATAACATCATGTATATATATATATTATATATATATATATATTTATATATATATAATAATATATATTTATATATATATATACATATATATATATATATATATATATATATATATATATATATAGAAATATATATATATATAATATGATAGATAGAATTAGATACATACATCTGCATAATTATATATATATATATATATCATATATTGATAATTTTATATATATATATATATATATATATATTATATATATAGAACGATAATATATATATATAAAATATAATTGCAAAGGACTATATGATTCACCAAATATATATTTGCTATATCCTTAAAGAATATTTTGTGTGAATATATGCTATTAGAAAATATAGTTTGCCATACTCATGATTTGAATTTTGGATCCTTAATTATAAAAATTATTTTTTAGGTAAAGGTCCCAAACCTGGTTTCTCTCACCACCTTCCTTTTTCTATCCTCCAAATTTTTGAGTGAATATATGGGTGACTGGCATACGTTTGAACCTTTTTTTTAGGTATTAAAACCCTTTTGAGCAGTTGAAGGGATACTTTTTCTTTAGTGAATAGAAGCAATATTAATAATAATATGCCCTTCCGTGCTCAATCTTGGCTTTTTTTTTTTTTAGCTAATACCAACCTGCTTTTAGTTTTCTGAAAAGAAAACTATTGTGCCGGCTTTGTCTGTCCGTCCGCACTTTTTCTGTCCGCCCGCAGATCTTAAAAACTACTGAAATAAGATTTTTTTCAGAGGGCTGCAAATTGATATGTTGATCGTCCATCCTCCAATCATCAAACATACCAAATTGCAGCCCTCTAGCCTCAGTAGTTTTTATTTTATTTAGGTTAAAGTTAGCCATAATCGTACTTCTGGCAACGATATATGATAGACCACCACCGGGCCGTGGTTAAAGGTTCATGGGCCGCGGCTCATACAGCAGATTATACCGAAACCACCGAAAGATAGATCTGTTTTCGGTGGCCCTGATTATACACTGTTGCGGCTGTGCAGTAAATTTTCGATTGCGCCGAAGAAACTTCGGCGAATTTTTTTACTGTTTCTTTCTTATTCCGAGTATTTTTTACCTCCCTTTATTGTCGTACGGCTCCCTGCACGCCTTTTATATTCACTTGTCTTTTAGGCAAGGTATTGAAACTGCTGCATAGCAGTGTCTCCCTCTCTCTCTCTCTCTCTCTCTCTCTCTCTCTCTCTCTCTCTCTCTCCTTATTTACACGATATCTTGGTCCAAATATTCCTCAGATGACCCTACATGTATTATTTTAGTTTCTAGATAATTTTTCTCCAGTCGCCTTTCTTCTCAACTCCTGTTATTCACTTTCACTGTTTCTTGAGACCATTTCTGTCCCCGAGGAGGAGAGCAGCTTGTGCTTAGGCTCTTGTTTGTTTCTTAGCCATGCCAGAGTTCTCTTGTGACCCTTCTTTGCTTTATCTTTTCGTTTAGACACCTATAGCGTGTTTTTATTAAAATCCACCTACATATATCGGTATTCATATCTGTTTACGGATCGAATTTTACTAGTTTATAATAGAATCAAATCGGAAGTTTGTCTTTTAATACCTTTTGCGGTCAACATTTTCCTTAGGTTGTTTGTGAACTGATCTCTCCCATATCAAATAAGTGGTTCAAGTTCATTACCCTACGTCTTAATAAGTGAAATCTCGTGTTTATTATCTGAACAGTCTCTTCAAGGCTTAATTAATTTGACATTAATTGCAAGATTCCATTATATTTTCCAACCGAAACATCAAATTTGCGTAGATAAGAATATACATTGTTTTTATTGATGAACATCATAAAATTGCTGTGTAAACTACTTTTGTGGCATACAAGTTTATTCCAGATTTAGGTGAAATATGCATGTAGAAACTAACTGGAAGTAAATGAGCTTCATTGAAACCTTGGAAAATTATTGCTAAACTTTGTTACTCACTCTCGTTGCATTACCATATATTCTCTCTATTACTCGAAAGTTGGGTGATTTTATTGAATACTCGAAAGTTGGGTGATTTTATTGAATACTCGAAAGTTGGGTGATTTTATTGAGCCGTTAACAACATATTCCATTATTATGGCTATCACTGATCTTGTCGAATAATGACAACAGCAAATGATAGTGGTCATGAACTTGAGCATAACAGAAGTCCATAAGCAGATGCTTAAAATATTAGAAACGGAACTAATGGCTTATAGTTATCCTTTTTTGTAACTGTTCTTATAATATTACTTATAAGATGTACGTGTTATTTTTTTCAAGATTTTGTTCTGCTCTATGAATGTAGAGTAGTTTAATGTCTTATTTGTCGATAAAATAGTGTCAATATCATTTTCATTAACGGGAATCTTGCTTGTTATACTTGTATCTATCAGACTCACCAATAACTGTTTTCATCTTTAAAAAATGCTACATGAGGATGCCATCCAATCATGTACTGAAATCAAAAATTGAGCCGGACCATAATGGCCTTAATAACAGGATATTAATGTAGTGTATAGTCTTCTAATGTTGGCATTATCGTCGGTTTTAGTTTTCTGTAAAAGAAAACTATTGTGCCGACTTTGTCTGTCCGTCCTCACTTTTTTCCTGTCCGCACTTTTCTTTCCGCCCTCAGATCTTAAAAACTACTGAGGCTAGAGGGTTTGCGAATTGGTATGTTGATCATCCACCCTCTAGTCATCAAACATACCAAATTGCAGCCCTCTTGCCTCAGTAGTTTTTATTTTATTTAAGGTTAAAGTTAAGGATATGCCACCACCGGGCCGTGGTTAAAGTTTCATGGACCGCGGTTCATACAGCATTATACCGAGACCACCGAAAGATAGATATATTTTCGGTGGCCTTGATTATATGCTGTAGCGTCTGTGCAGAAAAGTCGATTGCGCCGAAGAAACTTCGGCGCATTTTTTACTTGTTTATTTCTGACATTCAATCCAAAGTTAAAAGTAAACAGACTTTCAAATATAACAACAATTTTGACGAGGAATTGGGTGGATCCCTGATGTGGCTGTTTATAAAATGTATGTTAACCTTTACGTGGTTTTCATTAGTTTTCTGTTCGTCCGCACTTTTTTCTTTCCGCACTTTTTCTGTCCGCCTTCAGATCTTAAAAACTACTGAGTCCAGAGGGCCGCAAATTGGTATGTTGATCATTCACCCTCCAATCATCAAACATACCATATGCTAGTCCTCTAGCCTCAGTAGTTTTTATTTTATTTAGGGTCAAAGTTAGCCATAGTCGTGCCTCTGGCAGCGATATAGGACAGGTCACCACCGGGCCGTGGTTAAAATTTCATGGGCCGCGACTCATTCAACATTATACCGAGACCACCAAAAGATAGATCTATTTTCGGTGGCCTTTATTATAAGCTGTACAGGAAACTCGTTTGGCCTCTTTACTTGTTTTGCTAGTGGATAGTAGATCATTCCAGGCTGAATTGCATCCTTGCCTAACAGTACTTGTATCGCAAATTAGTCGTCCCACCCGAGAGAGAGAGAGAGAGAGAGAGAGAGAGAGAGAGAGAGAGAGAGAGAGAGAGAGAGAGAGAGACAGACAGAGACAGAGACAGAGACAGAGTTATCGAACAGCCATAAGATACGTTTTTCTTGATGCGAAAGGCATCGTTAGATTCTTAAATGTAACTGTGTGTGTATTTGAAATATAGGCGTGAAATATTTTTAGAAGCACGCACCTGTTAGTATATGCGTGTTTTGTATATTACGAAATCGTTCTGGAAATCCATCCTTTTTATTGAGAAGTAGAATCGAAACAATTTCGGCCTAATTTCATTTATATTCTACGTTATTGCGTCCGTATCTCATCTGTATTTTCCTAAGGTACAGTAAGTGACAGCATTTTCCCAAGGTACGGTAAGTGATAGCATTTTCCCAAGGTACAGTCAGTGACAGCATTTTCCCACAGTACAATCAGTGACAGCATTTTCCCAAGATACGGGTAGTGACAGTATTTTCCCACAGTACAATCAGTGACAGCATTTTCCCAAGGTACAGTAAGTGATAGCATTTTCCCAAGGTACAGTCAGTGACAGCATTTTCCCACAGTACAATCAGTGACAGCATTTTCCCAAGATACGGTAAGTGATAGTATTTTCCCAAGGTACAGTAAGTGACAGCATTTTCTCAAGGTACAGTCAGTGACAGCATTTTCCCAAGGTCCAGTAAGCGACAGCATTTTCCGAAGGTACAGTAAGTGACAGCATTTTCCCATGGTACAGTCAATGACATCATTTTCCCAAGGTACAGTAAGTGACAGCATTTTCCCAAGGTACAGTAAGTGGTAGTATTTTCCCAAGGTACAGCAAGTGACAGCATTTTCCCAAGGTACGGTAAGTGACAGCATTTTCCCAAGGTACAGTCAGTGACAGCATTTTCCCAAGATACGGTAAGTGATAATATTTTCCCAAGGTACTGTAAGTGACAGCATTTTCCCAAGGTACAGTAAGTGACAGCATTTTCCCAAGGTACAGTAAGTGATAGTATTTTCCCAGGGTACAGTAAGTGACAGCATTTTCCCAAGGTACAGTAAGTGACAGCATTTTCCCAAGGTACAGTAAGTGATAGTATTTTCCCAGGGTTCAGTAAGTGACAGCATTTTCCCAAGGTACAGTAAGTGACAGCATTTTCCCAAGGTACAGTAATGACAGCATTTTCCCAAGGTACAGTAAGTGACATCATTTTCCCAAGGTACAGTAAGCGACAGCATTTTCCCAAGGTACAGTAAGGGACAGCATTTTCCCAAGGTACGGTAAGTGACAGCATTTTCCCAAGGTACAGTAAGTGACAGCATTTTCCCAAGGTACAGTAAGTGACAGCATTTGTCCAAGGTACAGTAAGTGATAGTATTTTCCCAGGTGTAAGTGACAGCATTTTCCCAGGTACAGTAAGTGACAGCATTTTCCCAAGGTACAGTAAGTGACAGCATTTTCCCAAGGTACAGTAAGTGACAGCATTTTCCCAAGGTACAGTAAGTGACAGCATTTTCCCAAGGTACAGTAAGTGATAGTATTTTTCCAGGGTACAGTAAGTGACAGCATTTTTCCAGGGTACAGTAAGTGACAGCATTTTCCCAAGGTACAGTAAGTGACAGCATTTTCCCAAGGTACAGTAAGTGACAGCATTTTCCCAAGGTACAGTAAGTGACAGCATTTTCCAAAGGTACGGTAAATGATAGTATTTTCCCAAGGTACAGTAAGTGACAGCATTTTCAAAGGTACGGTAAATGATAGCATTTTCCCAAGATACGGTAAGTGACAGCATTTTCCAAAGGTACGGTAAATGATAGTATTTTCCCAAGGTACAGTAAGTGACAGCATTTTCCCAAGATACAGTGAGAATAGTGACAATTAGCATCTCTAATGTAGAATGTGACATGCTCATTATTTTTATTGGCGTCGAATATTTCATTAATCAAAAAATCAAACATCAACTTGGAGTAGAGGTGGGTCAGACGTGATCCTCACATTTATTTTCGAGACGAAGTGATTATTGTTCGGAATTAGGTAAAAAATGAAAACAAACCCGCGAACGAACTGTAGCTTATCTTTCTGAAAATTAAATTCAAATTTAAGCCATCTTGCCCTCCTCTTGTCTGGTAGATGAAGGCACTAAAGGTTTACCAGGCATTGCCAGCTTTCTCCGACGTCAGATGTCTTGAAGGTCAGTACCGAAGTCTGACATTTAAAAACCCCCGACTGGATTTCTGGTGCATTGGCTGTCTGGTGAGAAACACAGCTTACAAGTTTCGCCGTTGAGTTTCTTGACAAAAAGCACAAAGCACTCCATTGTTGAGTCTGTTTTATTAGATCCAGTAAAAGTAAAAGTTTTATCAGTGGTTGTTGAATGATAATTATAACAAGAGTAATCATTCCAGGCTATATGACATGTTACTGTATTACATTCAGTGTAATTGCTATAGAGAGCACAAAGACGATCCCTTCTCATTGTTCAGTGTTGTTTTGTTTTGAAAGTAAATTCCGTTAAAATATTGTTTCATTTTTATTATCGTCTTCGCAAAGGAATCGTTTTGGACGAAAAAAATGGAACTAATGCGTGATAACTTTAAAGTTTTAACATTATGGTAATTTATTTTGGGAAAATATGAAATCATAATTTTTATAAACAAAGTTGAGAAAATGTTATATCCAATGCAACGGGTTTGTGATGAAACAAACGTATATGAATATATATATATATTTATATATATATACCTCTATATATATATATATCCATATGTCAAGTATGTGTATGTCTGTTGTGCAAGGTATGTTTCCAGGAAAAAGAAGCTTGAGTGAGTTTGGGATTGAGACCGCACGGCATATAAATTCACAATTTGAGCGTGTCTAGGAAGTTGGACCGTAGGAACGGCTGGTTGTACCAACTCGTCTGTATGAAGGAGAATGAGAATGATGAATACGAATTAGAGAAAACTTTAGAAGACGCTGAAATGAATTGTTGTAAAACTGATTTTTGCTGAAGGGCGAGAAATGTAGAGATGCAGATTTGCTTAGATGGTTTGATCACGTGCACAAAGGAAGATCGGTATGCAAATGAAAACTTGATGAATCGGGAGTGAGGAAAAACAAATAATTTTAGCTTTATGAAATAGTAAGAGTTGTTGAAACGGAAAGGCCAAGTTTGTTTAGGTATGCCTTAGTTTAACCAGACCACTGAGTTGATTAACAGCTCTCCTAGGGCTGGCCCGAAGGATTAGACTTATTTTACGTGGCTAAGAACCAGTTGGTTACCTAGCAACGGGACCTACAGCTTACTGTGGAATCCGTACCGCATTATATCGAGAAATGAATTTCTATCACCAGAAATAAATTCCTCTAATTCTTCATAGGCCGGCCGGAGACTGGAAATCGGGCCCAGCAGAGTGCTAGCAAAAAACTATATCGACTCGTCCAACGAGGAACTGAAGGAGAATGAGAAGTAACCAACAGATGCGAAAGTGTTTGCGTGAAATGAGTGGCTGAATTGCATGTAGGACCTTTGAAGATAAGACCTCTCAGTAGAATATGACTGTTTTTCAACTTATAGGGCTCATCCCTAGTACATCCCACGGAGCCACGATAACATCTGTAAAAGGGAACGGCATACTGAATATGTATGTATGTATGTTTGTGTGTATGTATATATTTTTGAGCACCGCACTCTTATCTATCTGTGAATATGTACAGTATATGTAGTGCTCTATGATATAAAGATAACTTTTAGTTAACTGTTTTGTGTATACAGAGTATGTATTGGAGAGATAGAGAATGATATTAAATTTCCATTTATCATTTACTGTAACCTGGCCTTTTCGTGATACTGTGATGGAAATGGAAGGAAAGTGGTAGAGTGTTTAACTTTGGAAATAAAAGCAAACAGCGATTTCATTTGGATCCAAAACTTGCAAAAAAAAAAAAAAAAAAAAAATATCGTACAAACCATTTAAAGTTTGAGTTTGGAGACGTTTTGCTCGCTTCCAACTTGGTAGAAATTTACGATGCGTGGTTTTGTCCCCAAATTTCTATATCTAGATGATATTTTTTCTTTTACTGTAGATTTCCTAAAATATTTTTCATCATCATCATCATCTTCATCACCGGTACCTTCAGCGCCGGGTAGTTCTTCATTGGAGGGGTGGGTAGAGCTCTCGGATAACAAACCGTTAGATCAGCGTTCGACTCTCCGATCGTCCAAGGAAAAATCAGAGGAATTTATTTCTGGTGATAGAAATTCATTTCTCGGTATAATGTGGTTCGGATTCCACAATAAGCTGTAGGTCTCTTTGCTAGCAAGGTATATAGAAGGGAGGTAGGTAAGGTCATTTGTGGGGGGTTGCGGCTTATCCCCAATAAACCGCATCACCTGGTAGCCAGCAAGATACCTTGGTAGCCAAGACAGGTCACGGCTACCGTTTCATTCTACTGTAGGTCATTGGGACTCACTTCAGACATCTCTGCAGTAATTTAGCTTTCTTTTCTACGAATACATCCGTAGTTTTGATTTATTGTATAATCAGAATTATAATTTACCTAATGCCAACATTCTGCGCTGTGATTGGTTGTTATTCAAATGCTAGAAAAAAAGAAGTATCATTTTTTCGATTCCCTCGTGATGAGGAAACAAGCCAGAAATGGGTTCATCGTTGTAAGAGAAGGGATCATTTTAACACTACTACTCATCGAATATGCAGTCAACATTTTGCAGACATGACAGTGCATATAGAAGAGACCTCAAGCAGGAACTTCTTGGATCGCAAGCCCCAGCAATGAAATATAGACGTCTTCAGAGAAATGCAATTCCAACGCTTCACATGGTTGGTATTCTTTGCATTTTCATAGATATTAGTCATGGTTTTATATAAAACTCATATATACACACACACATATATATATATATATATATATATATATATATATATATATATATATATAATATATATTTTATATTATATATATATATATATATATATATATATATTATATTATATATATATATATATATATATATATATATATATATTTTATATATATATATATATATATATATATATATATATATATATATATATATATATATATATATATATATATATATATATATATATATATATATATATATATATATATATATATATATATATATATATATAATATATATATATATATATATTTATATGTGTTTTATATAAAACCATGACTAATATCTATGAAAATTTAAAAATTACCAACCTTGTGAATCAGGCTGTGAATCGTTGGAATTGCATTTCTCTTAAGACGTAATGTTTCTCCTTCTACATTTCATATCATAATGCACCCGTTACAAGTCGAATGATTAGAGAAGAAGAGAAGAGTCGGAAACGTTTAGTTGTAGAAATCTTATCAGAACATGAAAAAGAGTTTCATGTTGACAGTAGTGTTTCCTGTAGAGAAGACGGTCTGCAAAGTGAAGAAATGGAACATACGGCAACACAGGAAGATTTGCAACGTCAATTGAACAATGTTATTCAGGAAAGAAACCTTATTGCAGAAAAAAGAGCAGTGGGAGAGAGAGAGGTTACGTTTGTTGGAGGAATTGGGGAAAATGAAATATGAAGCGTCATGTTGCAGATCGTTTCTGGAAAAAATGTTTTCTCCTTCACAGGTGGAAAATGTTATGAGCAGTAGAAATGTGAAACGTTGGACAGATTGCGACATTAGTCGAGCATAACTTTGAAAAATTTGAGTTCTGCGGGTTACCGTTACTTACGTGATCAATGTAAGATGCCTCTTCCCTCAGAAGTACCCTAAGACGATGGGCGTCAAAGATCATTGTTGAACCGGGAATTTTGCACACAGTTTTTGAAATACTAAGAGAAAAGGGCAAGGAATATCGTCGATTGTGTGTAATGTCATTTGATGAGTGTAGTGTTTCACAAATCTGGTGTTACGACAGATGATCAAAGACTTTATGATCCTAAATCTCGTGTGCAGTGCATTATGATTAGTGGAATAACACAAGCTTGGAAACAACTCATATATTATAATTTTGATACCAAGGTTACCAAGGGACTGTCATCTGAGGTAATTGTGAAAGCGGAGTCTGTCGGTTTCCCTGTTGTGGCTGTGTGTACGACATGGGCCCTACTAATATCAGTTTATGGAACAGTCTTGATATAGGAAACGAAAATACTTCATTTAAGAACCCCTCTGCACCAGATCGAGAAATTTGTCTTTGCCGATGCTCCTCATTTAATCAAGTTAGTGAGAAACAATTTTCTTGATTCTGGTTTTGAATTGCAAAGTGGAGATTTTGTTCAAAGCGGATGTGTTTAGGAAATTATCCAAAGAAGTGAATGCGACTTGAAACCCACATATCGCCAAACAGAGAAACATATACAGGTAACAGGCTTGCGACGCATGAATGTGAGGAAAGAAGTGCAGCTTCTTTCGGAAACAACATCTAAAGCTTTAGATTTTTATGGAAATCAGGGACTTTTGAAAAGCATGCACTGGGAAAGTCCAAGGGACTTTATAAAGCTTGTTGACTTGTGGTTTGATATATTCAATTCAAGGGCGCCTTTGATTGCCCAAAATAAAATCCTAGACACCATGAAATCTACAGCAGAAACAATGCGAGTTTGCAAAAGCAACAAGATGTATCAGTTCCAAAAGGGACTTATTTTGTCGTGTCAATCCTTGCCAAGGTTATATGATATGTTGAAAAGTAAATATAATGTATGGTATATAATTACATCTAGGCTCAATCAAGATGGTTTGGAAAATATGTTTGGCTGTCTTAGACAAATGGGTGCAACCAATGATCATCCAACGCCAGCTGAAGTAAAACACAGAATAAGGTCCTACTTACTTGGCAAAGAAGCCACTATAACTGGAAACAATTGTAATTCAATGAAGGAGTGCGATTCTTCAAATATGTCGGAAGGAATGCTCAGTCAAGAAAAGAAAGTTGCGAAAATAATGGTTTAAATGAAACTGAGCTCGAAAAAGAGCTCATGACCACTGCAATGGTGTTTGCCTCTACCGAAGATGAGAAAATGCCAGAAGAAAAGTCAGACAATGTAGACACCGAATTTCCGGAGAGAACTTTGGAGAATGTTGGTGGCTATGTGGCATCCAAATTTCCTGAGTATCAATTCCTCGGATGCAAACTTAAAAAACTAAATGGTACATGGATCAGTGCAGTGGAGCGGCATGAGGATAACTTAACGGAACCAAACTGAAAAACTGAAGTTAATGGGAAAACTTTTTAAAACATACAGCGGAGAAAGCAAACTGAGAACCGGAAAGGGAGTTTTATGTGATTTGGCGCGTCATATTGAAATGTGTGTTTCTTTGCCTTTTAAAGTTATATTGTTTTTTGTCAGATGTCGGACGTTTTTTTAGTATGAGAGTGCTGAACGCCCAAATTGCATCGAGTAGGGAAAAAAGAGAAAAAGATGAGTAAATTAGCTAAATAATGGTACGTCAAATTCTATTTTTTTTAAACTTCCGGTCTTGCTAAGTATTTTTTGTCAAGTATATCGTTATCTATGTATGCTAATTTACTAAATAATGTATATATTGTAAATAAGCTTTTGTAAATAAATGTCAAGTCAAACTCTAATAGAATTCTTTAAGTCCTATCAAGCAATCTCATTTAAAATTTTTTTTATATATCAGAAAGCAGAGGTTTATATGAATTTTACAAATAACTGACCATATGATAAACTTATAATCCCCAACAACTCCGGCCCAAGGAAATTAAAGTTGCTTCCCAGGTACTTGAAAGGACAACCCTTCTTGACTGCTCCGACCCTAAGTCCCTTCCTTGGCCTCCAGGAGACGTATTAAAATACCCCACAACTACCCCCGCCACCAAAGTGACTGTACCTAACTCCTTCAATATACCTTGCTTGCTAGGTAAGAAGTTGGTTCTTAGCCACGTAATAATAAATCTCATCCTTCGGGCCAGCCCCCCTAGGAGAGCTGTTAGTCAGCTCAGCGGTCTGGTTAAACTAAGATATACTTAACTTTTTTTCAGCGCCGGGTGATGCAAAGGGCATTCGTGAAATTCCGCTATTCGTCTCTTCTCTGTGTTTTACCCTCCAAAAATCTCCCTCATCTCCATCCCCGCTTCTTATCGTTCTTATGAGGGTGTTCTAACCCTTCTGGTGCTTACAGGAGCCCAGATGACAAAATTGCCTGTAGCTCTCCCAGGATTGCGCGAAGGACATATCCAAGCCATTATTTCATCTACATACGAAACTTAAATCATTTTCCTCTATGGTATTATTGCTAACTCTTTCCTGCCATCTGACCTCTGATGTCCTTCTCGAAGCTTTATTATCAAATCAGCAAAATCTATTAGTTGTAGTTTCGTTATCATACCAAGATTCATATCTATATAACAACAAAGATCGTGCTAGACTTATGTATAATCTTACTTTCGTACACAATTTCCGGGTGTTTGATTTAAATTTTGTTGAACTGATGCAACTGACGAAATCTTTATACGTTAAGTTTATTTTGCGATGTGACTTGG
>NC_089767.1:729670-737170 GCF_040412425.1 Macrobrachium rosenbergii
AGCTCAGCAGTACTAGTGCCCATGGGCTAGAAATTGATTTCTCCCAAAAAGGCGTCGAAACCTTGGATTTTTGTATTTGACCGAATATGCATGAAGCCACCATGAGTGAAATTGTTAACATTGTTTCAGCAAATAAAAAATGACCTGTCTTAGCGTTTCTTACCTACGAATCTTTGAGGACCCACTGTTTAGTAAACGCGTTCCTTCTGTTATCTAATGGAATGCCAATTGAATCAAAAGCACCACGTAATATGTATGATTTGTTCATCTTTTTCATCAGTAACTGCATTATGTCAGTAGATTTCATGAAGGTTTTCTCCATGTATTTTATGCCAGTTCTCAAGACCAACATTTCTTTCTTCTTTTTCTTTCATGTTTTTCACTTTATGAGTCGGTCGTGCTCTTCTTAACATTACCCCGCCTCCCCTTCCCCTGTTCATTTCCATATTCACTCGTGGCTCTTAAAAACGCTTTTATCGTTAAATGCTTTTGGAGGATTTAGGGTTAGCTCCCAGTCCTCAAAAAATTTAGGTGTCTTTTTTTCAAGGCATTTCCATCTGTCCTTATGTTAAAATATGCATTATAGTTATGAACAGAACGCGTGACCTACTATAGTGCCTAGGGGAGATCATGGGAGAACGACCAAAAATGAAATTGGGGAGCTGACACGGAGTTGCGATCGATCGAGCAAGATGAAAGGTTTCACGCCCTCATCTTAATAGGAATGACCCAGTAGCAGATTGGAAGACTTGGGGATTCGGGACATAAGGGACGTAAAAGCGAAGGTAAAATTGAGTACAGAAAAAAGGAACAGAAAAAAATCATGTAAGAGGAAAGTCACGATAGCGGAAGCGTACTTAGGGAAGGATAAACAATCTTACTTTTTTATTATTTTATTTTATGCTCTTGATATTTTGTTCGATTTCATGCCGTTCGTTTTATTAAATTGCTGCCATTAGTATGATAGCAAAAGCCTACGAATTAGCTTTATGTGCCTTCTTAATTTTAATTGAAAACTCTTCTTATATTTTGTATTTTATGATAAAAAAAAATTCGTTTTGTAGCTCCAAAATAGAAAAACACTTGAAACATTTTTTTTTAAATATCGCGGTTTATTCGCCTCATTTGGCCCTTCATAATAATCCCCGACCCCCTCCCGCCCCCACGCACTAGTTTTCTAGCTTAAGACCCTCTCACCTTTACTCCAGCCTCTCTGGCGTGTTTAATCCCAGAACGTTGTATTTTCTTTTCCAAAACAGCATGTTTCTTTTTTTAATTCTTTCGTTTTTAGGTCATAAAATAGGTGCTATTTCGTGCTTTCGTCTCTTGTTTTCGTGCTACTCGAAATTATTTTTTGGAAGATTTGCTTCACTGGAAGTATTGTTGGAGTTAACCTTAACCTTCAGTGAAAGTGAAAAGGAAATTCATGCGTGTTACCCATTTTTCTATTTGAGAGTCTAGCCGTATTCCACCTGGATTTTTTACAACTGTAAGTTTTACTTAGTCAACGGAAATGATCGCAATATAACCAATTCTCCTCCAATTTTTGCTGCTGGAATTTCTGTTATTTGCATGGTACGATAAACAGATTTGGCTATGTATCTGTCCTTTATTTCTTGAGCACAACCGAACTTGCAAGTCATATACTTCATCAATAATTCAGTGATTTCAGCTAGTTGTCCATACCAGATGCAATATAGATTTGACTATATCTTTCGAATGATTTTCCCAAATAATCTGGCAGGAAGAAATGTGCAGGGTTTTCACTGAAATGACCTTTAAAATAATCTTTAGAATAATTTCACTTGACGTATATTTATAAATTTTGTTACTTAGAATACTTCATGTTGTTTGACGTCATCAAGTGTTTTCCCGTTGACAAACAAGAATAAATCATTCACACGGTTAACAGTTAACAGTTTAAAATATGTAACTATTTTAGGAATTTCGCCTTCGTTTGATATTTTGCTTGGCGCATTTGTTTATTGTGAACTGCACCGACATTGCGAGAGGATTACGAAGAAACTTCGTGTTGAACCTCGAGTTGGTGGTCTTTTCCCTTGACGAGGAGTCTTTTCGAGAATATGATCCCGCTCATTTTTAAAGGCTCTTTTTCAGTTACTTCATTTTGTCTCTTTCTCCCTCTGTCTAGCGCACGCAAATGTCAGTACCTTTTATGAAGCATGAATTTTGTAAAGTCAGTTGTCAATAAAACTAATTTTATATTTTGACTAGTTGGTCTAAGTTTTGTCATATCTGCATAACTGAATGTTTTTTTTTTTTTTTTTTTTTATAATTGGCCGATATTCACATGGTGGACCTGTTTAAGAACATAAACTGTAATTTTTCGCTTATGTTCGTTCTTTGCTTAAAGAAGCTCTCTGTATCCTGCTTATTGTTTATCGCTACACATAATTAATTACCAGTATCTTATTAGTGAATATTCATAATGCTCTTCCCTAAGGTATAATCCCGTTACTCTTGCTATGCTGGTCTTCGTTGATAAAAGAACTCAATTTAGTTAAGTTTACGTGTAGACACCAAGGGAAGGGACGAACCTTCGACCCAAGAATAGGAAGATGGGAAGAAATGACGGTGACGTTTTCCTTGTCGAGGATGGCGTGGTAGGAGAACGTAAAAAGCTGGTGAATCGTGATAATAAAAATAAAAACAAAACTCCTTGAGAGTTTTTAATTAAATACATTGTACCATCTTTAGGGAAAAAAGAAAGAAGCATTAAGATGTATACTCTAAACCATTTTATATCATGAGGGAAAATTTATATAAGGGTGGAAGAATAACTCGGAATGAACGAACCTAAAATAAGTAGACTTATTCGTAGAGTCGCCATTAAAACTTACGCGAGACATACGTCAGGATGATGTATACCACTTGTAGTTCATACTTACATTGAGAGAGCACCGTGAAATACATTTTGTTAACTATATAAGTGTAAGTGCATTATATAATTTTAACCACAATGGCTTAATAAGGTTTGCTTGTTTATTAGTAAATCTGCACCCTACTGTCTTCCCTAGTGACCCTGCATCCTTACTTTAAATGAAATCCGCTATATTCAATTGTAATTGAATGACTGTCATATTTTGCATTTTGTTGCATTCAAAAGATTAAGAATATAATAAAAAAGAGCAGTACAACTTTGAGTAGCTTAAAACACCGTAATTGATAACACCATGCTATGAAGTCAAAATCTTAACAACTTCTCAATAATTCTCACGTTACCCTTCTACTCCAGAATGTCGTTTTCTTTTAATATACATTCAGTAAATGGAAGAAGATGAGCTCAATTTCCTATAATGCCATGGCACAACGTTGTATTGTCAACGGTCAAACGTTCTGTTTTGTGCAGCTAGTGTTAACCGAGTGATATCACCTTTGACAATCGTGCACCGTTCGTAATGAGTTGAAAAAAACCAAACGCGTGCGAAAGCAGCTTATTATGAAACAGAAAATGAGCAAACCGTCAGTACGATTGTAATATCGAAGACGTGATATAGGAAGGTTTGCTGGTGGCATGATCCTTTTATCTAGGACAGAATGTGTAAGTGTCATGGCTTATTTATCATAATTTATAGATTATAAATTAATTTTTTGTTTTTTTCAACCATCTTGCTGATCATTTCATGCATGATAAGTATCTGGAAATTCGATTACGAAGAAGTAGCCTAGATCTGTAGGCTATTCCAAGGCAGAGACTGAGGGCCTGGTACTCTTCCGTTATACAGGACTGACTATCCAGGGTTATTTTATTTGACTGGAAACTTGCACTGGAAATGTTATACTAACATAGGTGGTCCGTGGTGTATCCTGTTATACAATTTAGCCTAGGCTGGGTATTTATTTGGAGACTGATAGATATTGTGCTATTACCTATACATGCATAACAATGCTTCGATAATTTAATGTATGTTTTATCGACTTCCATTTAAACATTAGGCTTAAACCGAAGATCAAGGACTTCATATAGGAGGATTGGTGTAACCGTTATAGATGTTGTCATAATAAAAACAATTATGATAACCATTCCTAAGTCCCTGAGCTCTCCGAGAATCATTTAAGACTGTAAAATTCCCATAGTCCAAGCGTTGGCGTCAGTGTTTTAGCTCACTACTCTAACCTTACGGTTCGGTAACATGGATTCATCAGTGTCCTGCCTCCCGCGTGTGATTGCTCCTAACGTAAACTAAAAGTATTTGTACCTTTTCTCATACCTTAATTGTAATAAGAACACATGTTTAATTTACCAATTATTACGAGTGCTTGAGCGTCAAGTGATTTATCGTTATCAGGATGGAATTCTATAATTCGTTGCATATGATCATTCGCATGCTGCAAATGCTTTGCTTTGTTTATCACAAGTATTTTTTTTTTTTTTTTTTTTACATACTCAGATTTTGAAGCCGTACTCTTCTCATAAATTGTGTCATTATTCGTTGATCCCAATCGTGACGTGCCTTACTTTACGTGTTTCTATTTAGAATCGTATTGCGGTTTCTCCACTTGACTTTGATATTGTAACAAAAATGTAAATATAGTTGGACAGATAAATGAAGGGAGTAAAATGAGCGTCGTGATGTATGGTTTGCAGATGAATTCTTTAGTGACTATATCAAAGCGTTTTGATTTTATTTGTTAGATTTAAACCCATAACCAAATAGTGTCAACAAGTTTATCGAGTATTACAGTCAAATTTGCAGACGTTCTTCTCCTGCATCTAAATCGGTGGAGATGCTTACTTTTCGCGTTATACGCACTTCTTGGGAGCTGTTGGAATCCTACACACTCTACTGTCCTGCCCTAAGTCTGTCTTCGTAGTAATTACAAGTTCACATTAACCAATGGCAAACGCATTCTTATACGTTTTATACGTTTTCATGAATCAGCCATTTTTTTTCTAACATCTCATTATAGTGAATCACCGGTGATTTGTCTAAGAAATTTCTAAGAATATCTTTAGTATTGATGTTTTTTAGTTGCAATAGAAAAAATATATTGTGTCTATGGGCTTGATGAAGTGCCCTGAATGTTAAAAAGACTGCATTCAGGAAATTCCGAAAACTTTGATTAATTAAGAGGCCAGTGATTTTAGAAATGGAAAATAGTGTTAATGATAGTTTTAGTGTGATTTTCACGAACATGACTGACTCTCGTTTACTCCAAAAAATTCTGATTAATCCATTACAATCCATTCTGTATCTAACAGTTATCAACCACTGTGAAAGACCTTAGTCTTTCAGGGACAGGATAAATTTAGGGGAAGACAGGGGCATTCATTCCCTTCTGGGTATAGCGAAGAAAAGTATTGAAGTAAATATTGTATCTCTTATGATTTGCCAGTTGACATCGTCTAGTTCGGTAAGTGGGGTCCACGTCCTTCCCTGAGTCAGGTAGGTTATTTTAGGTTTGGAAAGTTAGGTCAGGATGCGTACTTGTAATTCTCAGTATGGTTTAGGGCGTCCTCGGCCAAGTCGGGTTGGGTTAGGAGTGGGAGTTGGAACGGGACGAAGCATCCTTTCCACCTGGTCAAGTAGGACATGGCACATCATTATATTTAATTTTGCGCCTCCCCTCACCCGAAATTCTCGATTTACGTTGTTGTGGACCCCCAAAATTGTGCAAAGTCACAACAGGGGATGTATGCAATAGGTTAATCAAGCATTTGTGACGGAAATGCTTGTCGAGTTTGTGTACAAAATCACCACAAACACTTATCAGCAAAATTATTTCCATTAGTGTTTAACCGAACATTTTTCATTGCTTGTACTGGATTTCATTATTTCTGTCATTTGTTTTCTATTTTGCCACGTTCTCTCTCTCTCTCTCTCTCTCTTCTCTCTCTCTCTCTCTCTATTTCTCTCTCTGATTAATTATTCGTTTGCCGATTATGGTATTTGCTGTATTTTTTCATCCTCAACAGGAAATACCATGTAATGTCCCCAGTTTTTTTCAATCTCGCAACGTCTGTTCTTTCCTTGAAGGAAAAAATTCCAAACTTGATACAGATTCAGCGACTTTTTATCAGTATCTAAATACTGAGGAGACGGTATCAGTTTTTAAACGGTTTTATCTTCTTTCTGTTAATCCCTTCTTATTATCGCTCTCCAATACGGTAACAATAGTAGTAGTAGTCGTAAATGTACAGAGTTAGGTCTCAAGCAACTGTGTCTGAACGCCACCTTCTAGTTTAGAATAGATGCAAATGAACTCGAAGACGATTTAATTGAATTTGACTGTCTTCTCTCTCGCGTGCTCCTTCTGGCAAACTTGCTTAACCGAGAAACGTTCGAGAAAGTAGCTGCTGAACTTAGAAGGGCCTTTCCTGCACCACTTCCATCTCATTGTTCCAGGCAAGTTGAGTTCCAGAGCAAGGAGTAATCCATTTACCAGCTCTGTACCAACTGACGGTAGTCATATCGAAGATTTAACGGACTCTTTATTATAACTCCCATCTAGAGTTTATGTAGGAATCACCTTGTCTGTGTTTTATATCCGTCTGTCTGTTTTGTCTATCACTTTCTTCGTCCGGGCGGTAGGCCTGTAAGGGATAAAGGCTCTTACTTCACTCAAAGATTGCGTTGACCAGGAGAACCAAGGTCATCTGAATAGAGTCCTCTTGTATTTATAAGGAAATCTTATTTTTCGATCAGTGTATTTATTTCTAACTCTTTGTCCAATAGAAAGCCTGACTTTGCTACTGATTTCAGATTTCCCTCCATTCTCAGTGTGAGAACATGTTTTACTCCGATTATAGGCATATTTTTACCCCCGTAATAAATGTGAATTTAATTATGCACGTGTCATTATATGAATTTTCGGGTCATTTAACCATTTCGAAATAAACTGCCTGTGTCAATTAATCAGGGGCACTTTTTGTTTGACTTTCTTTTCCTCAGACTGGCATTTTTGAATAATGAATTGAGTCATAGGTATTTCAGGCCAATTAATTATTAAGGAAAAGGCCTCTTATTTTCTCAGCAAAACAAAATCACTCAAGCATTTGGTTTTCAAGTATTAGTTGTAAATGGTAGTACTGTTAATCTTATTATCTATTAGCCGCGTAATCTTTAACTTTATCCATTAATTGAATTTCATAAACATTTTATAAATGTTTTTACGGTTTAGTCATATGATGTCAAAATACAGACCGTATATGATTGATTCAGTATGAGAATATTTTCTGAGGGATTTGGTCTTCTTGGCCAATCATTTATTTTTGTTTTGTTTTTTCTTTCTTTTTTTATTTATTTATTAATTTATTATTTTTTTTTTGTTAGATGGAGGGATTTTTTTTTATAGTTAACGGTCCTACTTCTGTCCCTTTCCCTTACTAACGCGACGTTCCTCATGGATAACTTCTTTCTCCTGCTTTTTTCTTTTATCCATGACTCAACTTTTTCATTTGCAAATGGTTCTTTGCGTTACAAGAAAAGTTATTTCTTTCTCCGTCTGGAGGGATGTACGAGTACAGTACATAATTAT
>NC_089767.1:742170-782170 GCF_040412425.1 Macrobrachium rosenbergii
CTATAATGATTTAACTTGGTCAAAAATTTCCTAACTTATCATACCATGGTATTAATAAGTAAAATTCACGTTACCTTACACAAAATTGTGAAAACCTCTGTAAATCACTTGCTGCAGCTGCGTTACACGAAACACACTTTTTACCAGGCGCCGTTACGAACTAAATAACTTTGCTAAATTCAGATCTCAAAAGTTAATGTTAATATGTGACCACAAAACACTACGTTAAAAGAATCTCTTTCTAAGAATGAGAGAGAGAGAGAGGGTACCAATTCAACTGGTCTCAGATATCAGAATGAAACAAATTTTAGAATTCCAGAAACACGAAACAGTTACATGATGTCATTAAAGCATTTTGGGTATGAGATACAAAAGTTCTAGAAGCAGGGAAGTGGCGTCATTAAAGCATTTTGGGTGTGAGATACAATGGAGAAGCTTCTAGAAGGAAAATGACGTCATCCCAGCAAAACGTTTTGAACACAATCTTACAAAACATGACGTAACTGATCAGGACACGTATTCTTTCTCTCAACGTGGCGTACGTGACTCGAACAACGCATGAAACAACATGAAATCACTCGTCTTGAGCCCGTATGGGAGGAATCGGCATTTGTTTTCAAAACCTGTCATCACTAACCCAAAACAAAGCATTCCTCTTATCTCAACTGATGACAATTGAAATGAAACATGCCCTTCCTGGACACACACACACACGTGTTCAAATACTACGCTTTTACCAAGAAAGATATTCGTTCTAAATTACGTTACGTAGTTATTAACATGAAAAGGTGGTCGATATTTTTTATTATTTCGTTGTTGTAATTTCTTATGGCTATTTCACGTAAAAATTTTTACTCGTAATTAAACGTCGAAGAGGCCTCTTAGTTACACTGGGGTATAATCTTGCACGTGCACCCACACGCACGCAAGATCGATTAGTAGGTAAGAAAATTGTAACTGCTGAGACTGAACGATGTCCTTGACGGATAAGACTGCATCACTAATTATGAAGGAGCCTTTATTCATAGTGCGTCAGTTCTTATTCATTATCTCTGATAGCAAGCGTCGCTTCAAAAAAAATGGGCTAGGATCATCCTAATAGTCAAATATTTTCTGATAGTTTTGTAAAACTTCGATTCAGAATGTAAAGGGTAGCATCATCAGCCTGTGGTCTTATTACAATTGTAAAGATCTTTATTCATTTTCCGTTTTATGTTGTCGTACGGTAGTATCTTTCTAATAATATATTATTTTCATTACTAAATTTCCATAAAATTCATCCCGTGATTTGTTTAGCTAACTGACGACATTTGTCTTGTTCGTTGTAAAGTGATGACGTCACTCAGAGAAACACGTTAATAGGCATCTCAGTCTTTTCTGTAAGATTCACGAACACCGCATTACATATTCATCGCTCGAAAGGGCGTCTCCGCAGTTGCAGTTTCACATCCATGAGAAAACATTATAGGGGGAAGCAAGAGCAAGTCACTCAATAATTGCTTCGCGGCTGTTTTTGACTTACATTTTTATGCTCATTCTTTTACAATGATTTTACGAAAATGAAAAAGCTGTATTATTATTATTATTATTATTATTATTATTATTATTATTATTATTATTATTATTATTATTATTATTAATGGACACACTGTCATTTTAAAGGTATTGTGATAATAATAATAATAATAATAATAATAATAATATTATTATTATTATTATTATTATTATTATTATTATTATTATTATTATTATTATTATTAGCATTGGTAATAGTAACTGCCGCATGAGCAAGAGTGGGAAGAAGAAACCAAATAAAGACTCTTCTAGTTCTCTTGAACAAATTGTCTCCCAAAATAGCTAATGAATATTAGGCTTCATTAAGTCCTAAGTATTTGCTTGCCTCAAAAGGATAGCGGTGTAATTATTCCATGAATGCTTGATCGTCAGAAGGTTTTTGAGAGGTGTAATTGGCGTTGCAACACCAGTGTTTGACGTCAGTCGCGAGGTGCTGACGCAATTGAGAGAATTGAACTTATTTTTTAAGATAAAGAAGATCAATTTAAGATATTGCAGGAGGTAAGAGTGTATGAATGTAATCTAACAATAGCTGACAAGAATGGTGATTTGTGTTTGGAAAAGAGAATTTGATGATTCGATTGCGATAGACGAACTAAGACAAGATCAGAAAAATAACTTGACAAGCTTTGAGATAGCAACTTAAAGCGAAAGTAAAATAAAAGAAATTGTCAATCAACTATCTCTTAAATACAATGCATTAAGTGAATGGACGAGTTTGATTGATTGATGTAATGACTTGGCACGCTTCATGGTTTTGTCACGATTCATTACCAGCAGAAGTTGAGTTTTTATTTCGTGTTTGTTAATAAAAAAAAAATCAAATTGGTTAGGTTCTTTGGCTGGTCTTCTATGCAAGGCCCCGAGCGTCCCACTGCCGTTTGGCACTTGAATGTATGTTTGCTGCTCCGAGTTGCTGGGCCGCAAATTCCTGAGATGTAAATTTATGTTAGTATTGCACCAGCCCCAGTGTTTTTACCATGCCCCTAGGTTAGGTAAGGCTTAAGTTAGGTTAGGTTGGTTAGGTTAGGTTGAGTTAGGTTAGGTTAGGTTAGAAGACCTTAGGAGTAATTTTGGTGTGTGAACGTGAGATTATTTTCAAGAAAATTCTAAAGTTAATTTTCCAGGGAAAGGTGCCAGTACTCGGTTACAGCTAGGTAAAACGCTGCCGGGCCATCCGCGTGATTGTGTAAATCTCGCCGAATGGTGCAATACTCGACTTGAAGACTTAGTGACAAAAGAATGCGGGATTTACCTTTGCTTTTTATGGGTTCACGTTTGCTGGGATTCCCCGAACTGTTATTGGCTTTAGCATACCAGTCGGCAGTTTCGAACGCCATTAATTTGCTGTATCATTCATGTACTTGAGACGTCAGGGGAGTTGCTTTTGTTATTTCATTATCTCTTTCGTGTTGTTTATCTTTTAAGCAGATTGCTCATTCGCCTTAGTGGCTATGGAGTAAAGAAATACTGAATTGCAGTGTTAGTGTATGTTTGCTTGGCTCTAAATTTAATGATTATGTATGTATGTGATTGTGTTAAGTACGAACATAACATACTTGTTTGGAAATTCTATGAATGAATGTATAAAATTAGATTTACCGTAATTTTTCGTAAAAAGATAATTGTTAAAAACTGGTGTAAACCTAAAAAGAAAAAAGCAAGATTGTTAGTCAAATGTTTAGGTTTCCTTCTGATAAGCACTTTTACTGTACCAAGAATGGATGGTAAATGCAATGAGACCTTCTCAGATTATGCTAGTTGCATGGTAGTATACAGTAATGTAGGAGAAAATGCCAAGAAATAAGGGGCGATTGATTACGCTAATATGTACAGTAAAACACAATGTAGCCTGGGAAACATTTGGTGAGCCAATCGATGGATATGAAAAAAATGCAAGTTACCTTTAATAGGAGATCAGTTGATCATATACGTGGTCTCTATGGGAGAGAACTTGTAATCAGAGAGGTGACAGGGAATGCTAGGCAATGTAAAGAGGATGGAAGTGAAGAATGTAAATTGACGGAATCTAGACAGAAAGTTCTTAGAATGGAAAAAAAAAGTCTCTTAGGGCTCTTAAGAATCTAACCCTGATAACGAAAAACCTGAATTAAGAATGAGAATTATGGATGATACAGATGATTTAAAAAAGGCAAAAATATGAAATACAGTGAGAAGCCCGTTGAATAATTAATGTAACACCGTGCATTTGGCTGTAGTGTGTGTGAATCCATGTAACAGTAATGGAAATTGATGTCGATAATACTAGTATATTTGTAGATAAGTAATTGCAGAAGAGATACTGAAATATATACCTCGTATGTCACTGTTTTTTAGTTATCTGTCATCCATCACTGTGTAATTGCCTGTAGTATGTGAAGCCATGTAACAGTAATGGTAATTGATGTGTTTTATTCCTGTCCATAAAGAGAATACTATTTCGAAAACGACAGTGGACTGGCAGATACGTGAATATTTTGCAGAAAACTGAAGATGAAAGGAAAACCAGTTGCTGTAATATGTGAAGAGGTGTTCTATATAGCATTTTAGCGATTGGAACTTCTGAAGTTCAAGCGAAGAATGAAAGCATTACTCCCCTAATACTATTCTTCTTGCATTCTAATAATTAACTGACATTTTTTTTATTTATTTATTTATTTATTTATTTATTTGTTAATATATCTGTTTTTCTATTAACTGATCTCCTCTTTCTGTAATTCCCATTACCTTCTGTTACTTATTTCGAATGAACACCATATTTTTTGGAATCATGAATTTCAAGTCATTGGCCACTGTGGGCTTGTTCCATATGAATAGGGTTCATCTTCTGAATAATAATAATAATAATAATAATAATAATAATAATAATAATAATCTTTGTTATTATTGTCCTTGATTACTGCATTATATCCAGTTTGAAGGCAAAGTTGAAACACCAACAATCCAAAATAGTTATAGCAAGGTTTCAAATGCAACTTTAGGTTTTTCACACTGTCAGTATGTAGTATCTTTTCTCTAATTAGTTCTAGAGAGTACCAATAGATGGTACCAACAGTATAAAGCAATTTTTTTTATCATTGTGTAATTATTAGCTTTGTATGAAGTTCCGTTTCTTGATTAGGTTCTCGAATTCAACGCCAATTTTTATAAACAGGCATCTATTTTGTTACAGGTTCTCTCTCTCTCTCTCTCTTTCTCTCTCTCTCTCTCTTGATCTCACACACACACACACACATATATATATATATATATATATATATATATATATATATATATATATATATATATATATATATATATATATATATATATATATATATATATATATATATATATATATATATATATATATATATATATATATATATATATATATGAGTTGTGATTACTAATGAATAAATGCGAATGGATCGATATTCCTGGTGCAGTTAGGAGAAAGTCTTTGACCCTGTTGGTTTGAGTTCATTTCTCTAAATCTATGAAAAATGGTTTGTTTTATATTAATAACTGTCATAAATTATGATCAAAATTCGTGTAAATTATAATAAAAAAATTTTGTTATAGGGGATTTTATGTTGCAGGTTAATCATACGTCTGACAATGCCTGGAAGAAAACCTGGAGCGCTCGGGCAAAAAATGACCATTAACCCATAAAACGGAATTTTCATTAAATTTGTCTGTGTTTAATGTCTGTCACAGTGGTATGGTTTGGTTTTGAGTTATAACCTTCGTGGGGTCACATACTGTAGGGGTCAAGTGCCAAATTTTTTCTGAGTCTGTCAAGCAGTTTCGGTTTCTATAGCACACAAACATACAAACATTCGTTTATATATATATATATATATATATATATATATATATATATATATATATATATATATATATATATATATATATATATATATATATATATATATATGTGTATATATATATACACATATATATATATATATATATATATATATATATATATATATATATATATATATATATATATATATATATATATATATATATATATATATATATATATATATATAACATAAAATGTATGGTCTTGAGGTTAGCTAAAGCTATAAACATCAAAATATGGCCGAAGGCCTACTTCAAGAGGAAGTGATTAGGTAAACTCTGGGGTTTGACTTAATTAATTATATTTACAAAAGAAAACACACATCAGAAAAATGGTAGTGTAATTCTTGTGTAATAAGATGAAGAGGAAATGACTGGAGAATTGCTGCATGAAACACGATGGGGTGTCCGCTTCAAAGGGCGTTGCAAACGATGTAGTGGGGGCCACTAAGCACACAAGATGATGCGCAGGTCCACAGCTGGGTAACTCTGATCTGTAATCGAAACGCTTATGGTTATTCAACCGAAAATAGCACTGCAATGAAGGTTACTGCCAGCCACGTGTTAGAAATTGGCAATTTAATGGAGCAATGGACAGGACATCCGTCCTATGGTAGCGTCCGAGTAATTCTAAGACCAAGCGTCTCTCTCCAAGACCTTTTATAACTTTCGGGAATTACATTTTTCCTCCTCCTAGGTGGCGTTGGGATCATTCTGCCCACATGGCAATGCACGTAGCATGGCTGAAGTTTCAAGATGGCGGAATGCACGTGTTCATTCGCCAGCTCATCTGCCTTGGGCGATGATTAGCTCTGACCAGGTCAGCACCTGGAATTTAAGGAATTTTGGCAGCACTCGAGCAAGAAAGAGATTAAAGTGGTTTCCCCCCAAAGACAGTGGTGAGAGAGAGATTTTATAGAGGCGAATTTGCCTACAGTGAATTATACTAAAATAAATGAATTAGTTGCTTAGTCCTTATTTCATTGGACTTATTGACTGGAAGATGGCATATGAGAAGATACTCTTGACAATATATATGAATATGTGTATATATATATATATATATATATATATATATATATATATATATATATATATATATATATATATGTGTGTGTGTGTGTGTGTGTGTATATATATATATATATATATATATATATATATATATATATATATATATATATATATATATATATATATCATGATATTGCCTTGTAATACGTATATCCTCCTATAATTTTGACATATTTACTTTTTCATGTGTTATGTGTAATGATAGTGATTGTTGAAGTATCATATTTAGTTTGACATCAGATCTCAAAAGAGCTAATAGTAACTTGATAGCGTAATTTAGAATTAATAATACAATTTTAATAGTAACGTAATTTAGAATGAATATCTTTCTTGGTAAAAGCGTAGTATATTGAACACGTGTGTGTGTCCACCAGGACTTGTTTCATTTCACTTGTCATCAGTTCAGATAAGAGGGAGCGCTTTGTTTTGGGTTAATGATGAGAGCTTTTGAAAACAAACGCCGATTCGTCCCATACGGGCTCAAGACGAGAGATTTCATGTTGTTACATGCGTTGTTCGAGTCACGTATGCCACTTGGAGAGAAAGAATACATGTCCTGATCAATTACGTCATGTTTTGTAAGATTGCGTTCAAAACGTTTAGCTGGGATGACGTAACTTTCTTCTAGAAGCTTCTCCATTGTATCTCGCACCCAAAACGCTTTAATGACGTCACTTCCCTGCTTCTAGAACTTTTGTATCTCGCACCCAAAATGCTTTAATGACATCATGTAACTGTTTCACGTATTACTGGAATTCTAAAATTTGTTTCATTCTGATTTCTGAGACCAGTTGAATTGGTACCCTCTCTCTCTCTCTCGTTCTTAGAAAGAGATTACTCTTAACATAGTGTTTTGTGGTCACATTTTAACATTAACTTTTGAGATCTGAATTTAGCAAAGTTATTTAGTTCGTAACGGCGCCTGGTAAAAAAGTGTGTTTTGAGTAACGCAGCTGCAGCAAGTGATTTACAGAGGTTTTCACAAGTTGTGTAAGGTAACGTGAAATTTTACTTATTGATACCATGGTATGATAAGTTAGGAAATTTTGAACAAGTGAAATCATTATTGATAAATCTTATGTGTATTTTTGTGTGTTTTTCTATTTACAATCTCTTTGTATTTTCACATTTTTTATGTTTGTGATGTAACACTTATATACGTAGCATTTTAAATATTTCTTGGTATAATTTAACTTTGCATACGTAATTTAACATTGCATACTTGATTTCATTTATTAAGGTTTTCTTTTTTAAATCTTGAGTAATTCTTGATAGTTTAAATTTTGCTTGATTAATTTAAATTCTTGATAAAGTTTTTGTGAATTAGTTTTGTTTCATAATTTAATTCAAGAATTGATTGAGTGTTGTGTTATTTTCAAGTAAAGGTAAATTTTTCAGATTGTGAATTCTAATTAACTGTGAATTCTAATTATAAACTTTGAATTTAAAAATAAATTTTTGTATTTAACATTTTTAGAAAACAGTGTTTCATTTATTGACCATCAGTGAATAGGATTGATTGTGTGTTCATAAGGCAAAGTGATAAACATGTTTTGTTCTTTTAGTTTTGCTAAAGTGAATTAAGACCAGGGAGACAGTTAGAGTTTTTTGATGGAGTGATGCCCTTCTACTCTAGAATATTTCTAGTTTAAATTTTGATACCTCACACATATTCTGATAGACTTAGTTTGATTTTTCAAGTGATTGATAAATAAGTTTTTCCTAAGGGATCACTGTTACCTTTAGAGTACTCAGTCGTAACAATTAATGTTATGAGAGTTCAGGTATCTGGCTGAAGTGAGGTATATTTTTAATCTTGAGATTAGTTGTGTAATAACCAGGTACTTGATACGCATCGTGACATTATATTGTTTGGTGCCCAGAGACCCGTGGAACAAAACAAAATATCACTCTGGTTTATGGTTTATACTGGTGGTGTTAGGGATACATTTTGATAGAGAGTGACCACATAGTTATTTTTGCTTTGTATTGAGAATTATTTAGTTGAGTAACTTAGAGAATATGGCCTGTTCAATGTTCAGAGGTTTTTAGCAACTCCTTCCATCCAAGAGTTATCTGAATCCAACCTGACTAAGGCACAGTGGATTGCTTTAGCAGTGGCATGTGGGGGTAATGTGTCTAGTGGTATGATTAAGGCACAAATCAAATATATTGCAATCAAGCATTGATGGACTCTGGTAAAGTAGATGAAGAGTTGGGAGAGGCGCAAGAATTGTTGAATGCAGCTGAGGCAGAATTTACAGATAAATATGAGCAAAAGAAAGAGAAAAGTGATGCAGAAGCAGAGCTTAGACGTATAGAAGCAGAAGAAAATTTGATTAAGCTGAGGATACAGGCTGAAAGAGAGAAATGCAAGCAGAAAGAGAAAGAGAAGATAGAGAGAAAAGAGAAAGAAACGAAAGAGAAGAAGAAAAAGCAGAAGAAGAAGAATCCTTTCAAGCAAGATATGAAAGGGAGATGGAGTTAATAAAAGCTCTGATCCACATTACCTGTAACACTGTCTAACCCTACTCAAGGTAATTCAGACCCTGTATTTGATGTAGTAAGAGTGCAGAAATTAATTCCAAAATTTACAGAAGAAGCTCCAGATGAGTTTTTTGATCACTTTGAAAAAGTGGCTTCAGGTATGGGATGGCCAGAGGATAAATGGTCGGTCTTGTTACAGAGTGTTCTCATTGGTAAAGGAAGAAGTGCCTATTTAGCCTTATCAGCTGATCAGTGTAAAGAGTACAGGTTACTCAAACACAATGTGCTACAAGTTTACCAGATGACCCCTGAATATTATAATGAAAGATTCAGATCTTTGAGAAAGGATGACAAGATAACTTTCTTGGATTATGCTTACAAAGTAAGAAGATGTTTTAAGCGATGGTTGGAGGCTGCTAAAGTTAAATCTATGGACGAACTTGAGGAGTTAGTAGTTCTAGAACAATATCTTAGAGGAATTCCTGAACACATAAGAGCCTATTTAAGAGAGAGAGAGGTTAAGAAACTTGACAAAGCTGCTACATTGAGCGAAGATTTTAATATAATTTCTAGCAAAAGAAATTATAATGTCAAGTACCAGAACCAACAATGCACAGTTTTCAGATCTCATCCAAATTTCAGGAACATTACAACTGAAATCCTTTCTAGTGGCTATGCCAATACAAAGTCAGGTAACATCCTCAGCAATTGAATGTTAAATCCTCATCATCCAGTCTGTTCTCAAGACAGATACAGAAGACTAATGTTGTCTGTTACAAGTGTGGAAGAGTAGGACACTACAGTCGAGATTGTTATCATACACAACAGCAGACCAAACCAGTTGGTCAAGTGGTTAAAGGTAACCAGGTGAAGCAAACTACGAAGAGCAGTGTGGGAACGACTGAGACTAAACAGGCAGAGTGTTTAGCAACCAGTGGAAATGTTTCAAGCAGTGAGTGGCTGAGCAGCTTGGAGGCTTTTAAGCCATATATCTATGAAGGTATTCGCTGACAACTCAAGGAGGAAGTGTGCAGGTACCAGTCAAATATTACGTGAACAAATGGAGTAACCATAGTGTGGTAGTTCGTGGTGCTCACCCACAGTTGGAAAGAATCTCACCGGAGATTCAGTTATTTTGAAGGGTATAGGAGGAGAAGAGGTAACTCCTATATTTTTTTTTTGTCCTACAGAATTCTTGACAGGAAATGTTGATTTTATTTTAAAGGACTCACTAGCTTTTGAAGGTGTACATGTTTTACTGGGAAATGAAGTTGGTAGTGTACCATTTGTTCCTTGTCCTATAGTGACAGACAAACCGTTAAGGGTTAGTCCTTTGAGCGTTTATCGTCCTTTGGTAGATTTAGAGAAGAAAACCCCACCTGTTTCAAGTTGTGTAACTACCAGGAGTATGAAGAGAACTATGTCTGCAAGTGAAGATACTGAGGATTTACCTGCACCAGAAGAATCAAGTGACGGATCTTTAAGATTAGAAGAGCTGTTCCAGGAAAGTGAAGTTTCCCCTAGTGGTAGTAATGAAGAGATTTCCCAAGAAGAAGAGGTTCCTGTTGTTATTGAAGAGACTCCGAGTAGTCAAAGTGTTCCTGAAGATAGTAGTGAAACTACAGAAGCAGAGTTAGCAGATATGGAGAGTTCAGCCCTTGAAGTTGGTCAAGTGACAAAGAGAAGCTAATGAAACTGCAGAAGAGGGATACAACGTTGGCTGATCTGTTCTTCAGAGTTGTTGATCAAGAAGAGATGCAACAAACCTCTACCTGTTATTATCTAAAGGAAGGATTGCTAATGAGGAAGCATCGACCTGCAGATATACCAGGAAAATCTGAATGGGGTGAATATCATCAAATTTTGATTCCATATCCATTGAGGAAACAAGTTGTAGCAGTAGCGCACGAGTCTGGACATATGGGAATCAGGAAGACTGTTGAGAAGATTATGAAGTATTTTTCTGGCCTGGACTTCACAAGGACGTTAGCAAATTTTGCAGAGTGTGTCACACATGCCAGATAGCTGGAAAACCGAATGAAACCATTCAGAAAGCACCCCCTACATCCCATAGAAGTTAGAGGAGAACCCTTTAGCAAGGTAATTATAGATGTGGTTGGGCCAGCTCGAAACCAAAGAAAGGAAATGAATATCTATTAATATTAATGTGTCCAGTGACTAGGTATCCTGAGGCGATTCCTGTAAGAAGTATAAGTGCAAAGGTAATTGCTGAGAAGTTGGTGGAGTTTTTCTCCAAGTTTGGAATACCAGAAATTGTGCAAAGTGATAGAGGAACGAACTTTACTTCAAAATTATTCCAGGATGTGATGAACTTGTTGGGAGTAAAACAACAGTTATCAACTGCTTATCATCCAGAGACTCAAGGAGCCTTGGAAAGGTTCCACCAGACATTGAAAAGTATGTTAACTATGTATTGTAATGAATCAGGAAGAGAACGGGATGCTGGTTTACCTTTAATGTTATTTGAAGTTAGAATGCTTATCAAGAAAGCATGGGGTGTTCACCAAATGAAATGATTTTTGGTCGAGACATTTGAGGTCCATTGAAGATTCTTGCAGAGAATTGGGAAGAAAATCAGAGGAAATCCAAGGAGAATATGTGAAGAACTTGAGGAAAAGGTTAAGAGAAATTAGAAAATTCTCTTTAGAAAATTTGAAAATAAGTCAAGAGAAAATGAAAAGAAAATATGATGCTAAGGCTAAGCTAAGAAATTTTAATATTGGACAGCAAGTTCTAGTGTTCTTACCAGTGAAAAGATTTCCCCCTTACCAATAAGTTTCAAGGTCCTTATAGGATAATAGAGAAGTTAAGTGATCGAACTTATGTAATTGAAACACCAGGAAGAAGAAAACGACAGAGGAAGATACATGTGAATCTTTTGAAACCTTACTTCTCAGAAACTAAAACTGAAACAGTGTCAATAACACAGACAACTTCATCTACAGAGGACGATGATGGCTGAATTGGGAGCTGAAAACAAGATGAACAATTCTTCAATATTAGAAAACTTGGAAGATAAACTAAAACATCTGAGTGTTGAGCAAAGTAGTGAATTAAGTGAAGTGATTCAAAGTTTCCTGAAATTTTTGCAGATGTACCTAGGTGTACCAATCTGACAAAGCATGAGATAAAGATCAGAGAAGATGGAAAACCTTTCAAAATGAGAGCTTATTGCTTATCACCTTTTCATCGAGATGTTTTGAAGAAAGAAGTTGAATATTTGTTGCAGCATGGATTAGCAGAACCCAGTTCAAGTCATTATAGTTCTCCTTGTGTGTTAGTGAAGAAACCAGATGGCTCATTTAGGATGTGTACTGATTATAGGAAACTGAATTCCATCAGTGTGGCTGACAATTATCCCTTGCCTCTTATTGATCAATTACTTGATAATATTGGGCAAGCCAAATTTGTTTCAAGATAGACTTGTTGAAAGGATATTATCAAATTCCCTTAGATGAGAATGCTGTTGCTGTCAGCTTTCATTACTCCTTTTGGACTGTATCAATACACTGTTTTGCCGTTTGGTCTGATGAATGCACCTGCAACATTCCAGCGAGTGATAGATCAACTACTAGGATCAATAGAAGGAGTGGGTGTATACCTTGATGACATTGTGATTTATTCTAATACATGGGAAGAACATCTGAAGATATTAAGAAAAGTGTTCAAGAAACTTCCGGGAAGCAGGACTAACAATCAACTTACAAAAAGTGAGTTTGGAAAGGCAACTGTACAGTATCTAGGATTTGAAGCCTGAAAAGCCCTTCTGCTCCGATTGATGCTAATGTAGAAAGGTATCCGTAAGGCTACCCCTCCTGCTACAAGGAAACAGCTACAAAGATTTTTGGGCATGGCTGGATTTTATCGCCAATTCTGTCCAAATTTCTCAGCCGTGGGCATAGCTCCTTTAACTGACTTAACTAGTCCTAAAAGAAAGTTTGATTGGACTCCAGAATGTCAAGAATCATTTGAGAAGGTTAAAGCCATATTAACTTCAAGACCAGTGCTTCAAGCTCCAGACTTCAATAAAAAGTTCGTGATACAAGTTGATGCATCCGACTGTGGAATTGGAGCTGTTCTACTTCAAGAAGATGACAACAGAATCTTCCATCCAGTATGTTTCATGTCTTCAAAGTTGAAAAGCACCAGAAAACTTTCTCAACAATCAAAAAGAAACATTAGCATTAATCACAGCATTGAAAAAGTTTGAAGTGTATGTGAACCGACCTAGAATGAAGAAATTTTAATGTTGTCGGATCACAACCCAATCTCATTCATCAATAAGATGAAAAATAATAATATGAGACTGACCAGGTGGTCTTTATGCCTACAACCATATAATGTAAGTGTTAAACACATTTCAGGAAAAGATAATGTCATAGCAGATTATTTATCCCGTTGTGAATCGTTGATTCAAACCCGGATAAGTAATCTTCTGGGGGAGGAATTTCATGATATTGCCTTGTAATACGTATATCCACCTATAATTTTGACATGTTTACTTTTTTCATGTGTTATGTGTAATGATAGTGATTGTTGAAGTATCATATTTAGTTTGACATCAGATCTCAAAAGAGCTAATAGTAACTTGATAGCGTAATTTAGAATTGATAATACAATTTTAATAGTAACGTAATTTAGAACGAATATCTTTCTTGGTAAAAGCGTAGTATATTGAACACGTGTGTGTGTCCACCAGGACTTGTTTCATTTCACTTGTCATCAGTTCAGATAAGAGGGAGCGCTTTGTTTTGGGTTAATGATGAGCTTTTGAAAACAAACGCATTACGATTCGTCCCATACGGGCTCAAGACAAGAGATTTCATGTTGTTACATGCGTTGTTCGAGTCACATGTATGCCACTTGAGAGAAAGAATACATGTCCTGATCAATTACGTCATGTTTTGTAAGATTGCGTTCAAAACGTTTAGCTGGGATGATGTAACTTTCTTCTAGAAGCTTCTCCATTGTATGACACCCAAAACGCTTTAATGATGTCACTTCCTGCTTCTAGGACTTTTGTATCTGATGTACCCAAAATGCTTTAATGACATCATGTAACTGTTTCACGTATTACTGGAATCCTAAAATCTATTTGATTCTGATATCTGAGACCAATTGAATTGGTACCCTCTCTCCCTCTCGTTCTTAGAAAGAGATTACTCTTAACATAGTGTTTTGTGGTCACATATTAGCATTAACTTTTGAGATCTGAATTTAGCAAAGTTATTTAGTTCGTGAATGGCGCCTGGTAAAAAAGTGTGTTTTGTGTAACGCAGCTGCAGCAAGTGATTTACAGAGGTTTTCACAAGTTGTGTAAGGTAACGTGAAATTTTACTTATTGATACCATGGTATGATAAGTTAGGAAATTTTGAACACGTGAAATCATTATTGATAAATCTTATGTGTATTTTTGTGTTTTTCTGTTTACAATCTCTTTGTATTTTCACATTTTTTATGTTTGTGATGTAACATTTATATACATAGCATTTTAAATATTTCTTGGTATAATTTAACATTGCATACGTAATTTAACATTGCATACTTGATTTCATTTATTAAGGTTTTCTTTTTTAAATCTTGAGTAATTCTTGATAGTTTAAATTTTGCTTGATTAATTTAAATTCTTGATAAAGTTTTTGTGAATTAGTTTTGTTTCATAATTTAATTCAAGAATTGATTGAGTGTTGTGTTATTTTCAAGTAAAGGTAAATTTTTCAGATTGTGAATTGTAATTATAAACTTTGAATTTAAAAATAAATTTTTGTATTTAACATTTTTAGAAAACAGTGTTTCATTTATTGACCATCAGTGAATAGGATTGATTGTGTGTGCATAAGGCAAAGTGATAAACATGTTTTGTTCTTTTAGTTTTGCTAAAGTGAATTAAGACCAGGGAGACAGTTAGAGTTTTTTGAGGGAGTGATGCCCTTCTACTCTAGAATATTTCTAGTTTAAATTTTGATACCTCACACATATTCTGATAGACTTAGTTTGATTTTTCAAGTGATTGATAAATAAGTTTTTTCTTAAGGGATCACTGTTACCTTTAGAGTACTCAGTCGTAACAATTAATGTTATGAGAGTTCAGGTATCTGGCTGAAGTGAGGTATATTTTTGAATCTTGAGATTAGTTTGTAATAACCAGGTACTTGATTGTTCCAGACGCATGGACATTATATATATATATATATATATATATATATATATATATATATATAATATAGGTTGTATATATATATATATATATATATATATATATATATATATATATATATATATATATATATATATATACACATATACATATACACATATCAGTCGTTTCAGTAAACTTTGAAGGCCCACAGGCTTTTCGACGTATTAGGAATTCTCCTCTTTTGAAGGTGGCATGAGAAAAAGTTGTCGCAGTCGTCTCACCTCTGGTTGTCATCGACTAATTTTTATTTGTTGAAATTTAGAGAGAAAGTTAAGTGCTTGACTGTGGAGGACTGAAAATGCTCTACTGTTTATTGATAAATGCAGCTTTAGGCGGTTTCTGGAGCCCTTTGGATGAGAGTCATTGGGAGAACGACATATCCTTTCAACAAGTTTTGTTTTATTTTCAAGATCAGAAGCGAAGGGAACTTTTTAAAAGTTGCTGGTTGCTTTCCTTTGTTCGATTGATTTTGGAGTTAATGGTTTTCCTAATGAGTGTTTTTATATATATTTAATCTGTATTTATATATATTTTTTTTACTCAACTATAAGTTCAAAATGTTCTCAGCATTGTATAATGAAGATTGCATTGCTGCCCACACAGCATTAGATGTTTTGGCATGGTATGCATCTGTTCGATTAGTTCGCAGAAACGACTGATTAATTACCGTTACAGGGCTGAGATTGTTTTGGGCAAAAAAGGCAGATCGGGAATGATTTACTCACGACAAAGAGCTCTACAAGTCAATTTTCGGATTTTTATAAACTAATCATCAGGAGTGGTTATGAATAAAAGAACAAATAGGAATCCCTTTAATTATCTTCATTATAACTGTCAAGAGGATTGAGCAAATTTTGCAAAAAATGTAATATAATGTGTTCTTTTGTGAAACGGATCAAAAGTGATTTTCAGGTAGCGGAAGGTTTTTCTGTTGAGGGTTATTTACATATAAATTTCGTCCATCCCTAAAGGACGTTAAACGAGAGAGACCAAAAGCACAAGTTTTCCTTCCATTTCTCGTGAACACAACGAACTGACTCTTGTCCTTCGAGAGCTACTAGGTCTAGCCCCTCCTTTGGTGATAGAATCCAAATAACTCCTCCCTCTTTTTTGATAGCTTTTCTTCATTTCTGGTTGAAAGGATTTTGCAACTAATAACGCTCACGAAACTGGCAGACATCTATATGATTATATGACAACATCAGGTTTACCGTTACTGTGGGCGTGTCGTTGACTCAAGATGAATAAATCTCACTTCACCAGAGAAGTAAAGTTCTCTACCTCGTCTGGCCGATGTATATAGTTTGTTTTTATTGGGAGTCATCATCTTTATAGTTGCAAGAAACATAAAATATTAAGGAATTCGATTATTCGTAAGGCCTAGTGAGCTTGTTTGATAAATACTGTTAACAAATGGATATTATCATCAACTGAAGGCTAATTCACACCCCACCCCTCTTTCCCACTCCACCTCATGGAAAGAATACTCATTTTCGGAAGATCAGCATGACATAAATATCGCATTCCTTGCATTTTCACTTTTTTTTTTTTTGCAATACAGCATTCTTGAAGTGAAAGTCTCATCTAGTATTTTCTATGCTCATAGAATTTTGGATGACGTGTAGATTTTCACTGAAGATTCTTTTCAAGTACTGCTTTACAAATATCTTTCATTGCATAAATTGGCTGCTTCAAGTAACTGTTTGAGCGTTACTCTCTCTCTCTCTCTCCCAGAAAAACGCATCATTATTTTGAAATGAAACATCTAAATATTTCCCTGTCCCCAAATCCCAGAGACAATGTAGTGAGAAGAGAATAGGTCTGCAACAGGCCAGATGTTTTAAGTGGGATTCAATTTCAGGATGATGGCTCTTATACCCCCTTGCAGTACCAGAGTGGCAGTAGTGTAACGAGTTCCTAATTCTTTTCTGGTTTTAATCCGTCAAGGTTTATCCAGACAGTGAAAGACTCTAGGAAATGGTCTTTGATTTTCTTTGTTGCGTTCGTTTATTTGAGATTTATGGAGAAGTGTGCAGAGGTGATGTTTTTCCGGTTGATTGTTGCAATTATTGATATTTTTTATGATGTCTATGTAGTGACCTGGATGTCAGGCGACCTGTCAAGTCATCGTAGTTGCGAGATATTCTCCTGGTATCGTGTTAAGAATGTTGTTTGCATATGCCCCATCCGGTAATGTGGATGTAACAGGTCAGTCGACCTTGGCTCCAAATCTTGAAGTCGTCTTGGTTCAGGAAGACGAAACCCTCTCCCTCCCCTGCTTTTTAATTAGCATTTTGGTTTTCATTCAGTTCATTTTCTTGCACTCACTGTGCGAAGTTCTTTACGGTCATAGATGGCTTTTTAAAGTTTAATTTATATTTAGAAAATGTGAGTATATTTCAACGCTATGTACGCACTATTTTAAACTCATTGAAAAACACAGCATCACAGATATCGTAAGGAAAAGCTTGCAAAACATATCCTATTCCTTCAGTAATTATTCGTAATGCAGGCACCATTATTTGATTTAACGGAATTCCTTTCTTTGCAACCGTTGCATTCACGGTTCTCTTCGGTAACCGCATTCGTTACATGGTAACATTTCATAATAATAACAGGGACATGTTAGTAGTAAGTAGATAATTGGAAGTAAATCTCAAACAGAAAACCTGTCCTTTATTTTTAAACTTGTTTTACAAAGTTTTTTCTTTGTTTATTTTCATCTAAATACTGACAAGTCTTTAATGCATTCCACGACGCTTGGAGTTATACCGTGTTATGATGTTTAGCATTAACGGTTACCCGTTCTTATCTGGACTTGAATGGATATTCATTTTCATGTTATGGAGTCTCTAATTTTGTTAATTCCTCATGAGTTACGTATTAAAGACTTTTGACACGCGTCTAAAAATGTGATGCTGCAATGCGCCTTCTTACTCTTTCATTTAGTGTCATCATTGTCTTCGTGCTAGTAATGTATGAGAGTGATAAGTTTGTTTTATGTGTAGTGCAGCTTCTTGTCACATTTTCGTATGCTTCCATTTCTCCTTATTTTCCCCATAATTGCAAACCTGTGTATTTTGTATTTGCTACTTTTTGCACTTGGCATGATGTTCATCTTGAATATCTCTAGGCTCTATTCGTATTCGAGAACAAGCGTATAAATCAACAAGACACAATAATCTTGTTCGTGTCACTGGACCGTTTTGCTCGTCTCAGTTTTTTGTCCAGTACCCACCCCGTTAACCCTTTGGGTTGTATGTTGATGAGGCGAAAATGAAAACTAACTGGAAAAATGTTCACATTTTTTTTTTTTTTTTTTTGTAAGGTATATAACATTTCATACTCACTACAATTTTTCTATTTGACTTGATAACAGTCCTTTTAAAGACTTGTTTGTTAAACTTAAGTATATCTTAGTTTAACCAGACCACTGAGCTGGTTAACAGCTCTCCTAGGGCTGGCCCGACGGATTAGATTTATTATTACGTGGCTAAGAACCAACTGGTTACCTAGCAACGGGACCTACAGCTTATTGTGGAATCCGAACCACATTATGACGAGAAATGAATTTCTATCACCAGAAATAAATTCCTTTAACTCTTCATTGGCCGGTCGGAGAATCGAACGCTGGGCCAACAGAGTGCCAGCCGAAAGCTCTACCTACCCCTCCAATGAAGAACTTAAGACTTGTTTGTAAGTTCATGTATTTGTCAGTGTATGTATCATACATCCGTTATCAGTTTCATAATGCTATAGAGAAATATTCCATGTAACAATGAAGGAAATGGCTGAAGGAGATAGTATTGCCCTCTGGCCACCTGGAAGCGGGATGGGGGAGCAGGGGGGTTACGTGGCAGTTATAGACCACTGATGGAACTATATAGCCACTTGACTTGCCGTAATTCCATTCGGGCCCAGGTGACGCGTCTAACATCGACAAAAAACCAGTCTCCGGTAAATAATGGCTCCCAAACCAATTAGTCATTGCCAGTGTGTATGCGTATATATATATATATATATATATATATATATATATATATATATATATATATATATATATAAATTTATCAACCACGATGCCTTGTTAACTTTTCGATTTCTTCACATTTTCAAACGCTTGTTGCTTCGAATCCTGGAACCAAATTAAGATAGTAATAAAGTTTTTCAGATGCCCGGCCGAGTATTCAATCGTGGGTCCGTGATATCCGAACGAGGTAACGATATTTACCTGTCCATGAAGCGGTTACACACACACACACGCATATATATATATATATATATATATATATATATATATATATATATATATATATATACACATACAGTATATATATACACACACACACACACACACACACACACACATATATATATATATATATATATATATATATATATATATATATATATATATATATATATTTATATATATATATAATGGATATCAAGACCCTTCCTATCCAATACTTCTTGTATGCCATCTATTGTTCAGGGCTTTTTTATATCTTTACATTTTCTCACCAACCTATCGGCTTGTATTCATTCCATATGATAAAACTTTCCCAACTCACTGATCCCTCATTTTGCTTATACTAACCTAATACCACTTATCCCCACATTTCCACCCCAATCAGTTCGTCTTACCATGGATTTACTACACAAACAATTCATCTTAACGACTTGAACGTTTCCATTTATAACAATCTCTCTCTCTCTCTCTCTCTCTCTCTCTCTCTCTCTCTCTCTCTCTCTCTCTCTCTCTCTCTCTCTCTCTGAGATTTTTCTAACCGTCGAGTTTTAAATGTCAAGAGAATTTTCTTCCATCTTCGCCTCTTAATAAAATTACCTGCTGTTTTTCAAGACTGCTGTAGACTAATTGTTAATTAAATTTGCACAGCTTACAGCTCTTTAGAGAGGGCTAATTAGCCTACTTACTGTTGATCGTTTCCGAATTCCGTGAGGACAGGATTTGTTTCTTTTAGTGTTTGTTGTTTTTATCCAACAATAAACATAAATTTAGAATCTTGATTGACTCAAACGGACCCTTTATCTGGCCTCGTCCCTGTTTTGAATTGAGATCATATGAAATATACTTATTTTTAACTATTTTATCTTTTACTTGTTAGAAAAATATATAACTCTGAAACCTGTACGCCTCAGCTTTTACATGTAAAAGTCTTGGTTGATAATTCTAATTCTTCAGAGCGAGATTCATTAGATTCTCAACCCTTTCCTTTAGGTTCAGGAGTGTGAGAGGTCACGAGGTTTTTTTAATTATACATTTAGTTGAAATAGTTTCTGTAAGCGGCACTCTGGCAGAATTATATTTTTTGGCTCATTGTTTTAATACTGTGCTTTAATGAAGGTATTCCACGATCGACATATTTTTACATTTTCAGCTCCTTGGGGGAAATGTGGTCATCGTACTCTGTACGGGTAATGGAAAGCTTTCATACCTTCGTGTAGATTCTGCTTACATGTTTTTATTTAGGTATTGTTGGCCGATGTTTAAGAAAAGCACATCACCGTACATTTCAATATGGGATTATTTTTCAGATGTAAAACGAAAGTCAAACATAGGTTGGTTGACATTTCCAAAATTTCACTAGAAAAAACTTTTTCCAAGTGCATTGTTTATTCAGCCCGGATTTTGGAGGAGGTATTCCATTTTATTCAAGAATTGTGTACAAATAATTTTGTGATTAACATAACTTAATATTGTTCACATAACATAAAAGTGACATATTTTGCAATGCACGGTAATACACAGATTTACAACAACAGCCTCGGACATGCAGTTACAAATATTATACCGTCTCTTGATGCTTTTATAAACTTTCATTTTCTTTTATATTTGGGGGAAAATGACCTTCAAGTGGTCAAGAGTACAATTATAAGTAACATTTCTGCTTTGCTAAGTGACAGAGGACGAACATTTCATTCACTGATTTGTAAAAATGAAAATATTGAGGCACTCTTCGTTTTTGCGTGATTTTAACCAGATAACTGCATGACAGTAATCATTCTCCCGATGAGTACTGTGAATAAGATGAATTTTGTGTGTTATTATTCATTGAATGTTGCAGTCCGTTGGCATATGAGCTTGTACTTCACAAAATTTAATGGATTGGCCGATCTTGTACCATGTTTCCACTCCTAGGATTGCGGTGCATAGGCAATACTGTACTAATGGTATTATATATTTAGTGTTATCTTTTTTTCCAAATTTTTTTATTTAGCAGAACGTGGAAACACATCATCTAATGCTTCAGAAAACCAAATATTAATCGTTATGCTCCCAGCATGATGATGTTATTAAGCCACGGGGTTTAAGTCTTTTTTTTCCTTAAATTGTCTGGATTTCAGTGACTCCCTGGTATCCTAATAATTTGGCCTAAGTTTTTCTACTTTTGTATCATTTTTGCTGATATTAGTAATTAGAGTTTAGATCTGTTTTGCAATGTACCCTGTTTGTCAGCCTCGCATAAACAGTATTTGTATATGAAATTATGAAACGGTCTGGTTTGCCAGTGTTTATATAGCTAATTTAGTTGTTTCCCGTTGCTCGGTTGTGAGCGCGTGGAACAATGTTGTTGCTTCTGACCTTAAGAGAGGACAGATGCTACCACATCAAAGTTCCAACAAAGTTCCTGAATGGTCTCATTTATGGAAATAATTACACTCATAATACGTTTGTAGGTGATTCATTATTCAGCGTGTAAGTTCTCGATGGAAATGGTTTGTTAAAGAGTTGATATTGTATAAAGTTTAGTGAGAAGTTGATCGACAACTTATTTGAGCCGAAGCTGTGAATTGCCAGGTGGATTATATAAAATATTCCCCTGTTCCCCAGCTGAGGGGTGGCGCTAGAATAGTATAGCCTACTGGTTTTTCATATAGTCTGCAAACTTTCTGTATTTTCTGGTCTTTCGATCTCCCTTCGTCACTATTCACAGTAGGCCAGTCCAGTATTTGACCTTTCGCAGTTGAACGTCCTGTAGCTGTCTTCCAACATCAGTGAGCTCATTCGAGCCCTGTTCGCCTTTGAACTCCTGCGGATTGTAAACTTGATTGCCTCACAGACTTCCTTTGATCCTTTCCTGTGTGGGCGCTGGACAAGTTGCTGACTTTGTATTCTTCTCTTGCTTGTATTGTGATTGTTTGTTTACGTAGATCTCAAGAAGTTGCTGAGCTAGTGTATTTGAGGTTGAAACTTATTCAATTCTTGTATTGGTCACTTAACTGGTCAGTTCATCTCTTCTAATTTACACCATACTTCGGTTAGGAGATCGTTTATTTGAGGTGCTGTATCTATTTTTAATAAAGGTTTGAAGAAATTATTTTGACATACCAAGACTGCCTTTTAGGAATAATCATTGGACATGAAATCACTATTTGGGACATCTAGCTTAGGCTCTTTCCGGGTTTATTGGCTTTCAGTTGCTAGACCGCAAAAGTTCTAGTCAAAGGCCGGACGTTTCCCCTGCTCCATTCATGATAAAATTCAGTACATGTCGCTGTTCTTTATGCATTTAAATTTACTGTGTCTGAAATTACATTTTTTTGAAGAAATATTCTCTCTCTCTCTCTCTCTCTCTCTCTCTCTCTCTCTCTCTCTCTCTCTCTCTCTCTCTCTCTCTCAAATATTTTTGTATATTTACCAGATTGTTGCTCAAAGGATTGTAGGAGAGCATTGTTTTTATCTTGTTGAAATTCGCTCAAAGATTGTAAAGATATAATTGATTGGGGAAAGTTTTAGGTTATTTCAAGATTGGCTGGTTTTCTTAAAGTTACAAATTGTTGAATCTATAACTTTACAGTAATTTGGCTGCCATTCATTTTTCCTTGATCTCAGAACAAATTAGGTTTCCTCAAATTTTTGAAAGTTCAAGATTCGTTTCTCCTATTATTTCGGAAGAGCTAATATTTTTGACGTTTCAAGCGCAACTTTTTAGTTTTCTGTAAGAGAAAACTATTGAGATAGCTATTTGTCTATCCGTCCGCACTTCTTCTGTCCGCCTTCAGATCTTAAAATCTACTGAGGCTAGAGGGCTGCAAATTGGTATGTTGATCATTCACCCTCCAATCATCTAACAGACCAAATTATAGCCCTCTAGCCCCAGTAATTTTTATCTTATTTAAGGTTAAAGTTAGCCATGACCGTGCCAAGAACAGGCCTCCACCGGGCCATGAGTGAATGTTTCATGGGCCGCGGTTGAGAGTTTTCATACAGCATCATACGCTGTACAGAAAAATCGATTGCGCCGAAGAAACTTCGGCTCATTTTTTACTTGTTTCTTTTAGAATTAAAGTGTATATGCCAATGGTTCAGATGAACAGCATCTTATACACAAATGTAAATGATATCTGATTCAGTGTGATTCTGAGTAACTCATTATGTAGGTGACTGGATGGGCGAATCTATTTATTTACTGATATGGTTACTCACACGTTTACCTCTTTTTGCAAAAAGTGTACTCCATTAATATTCTAATTGTCTTATATTCTAACATGATAGCATGAAGATCCATTATGGGCTGCCCAGGAAAAAGAGCTGTTCTGTCTTAAGCCCGGCTTGATCTAAACAGGCAGATAATTATATGAAGTTCAGGTCGCTCAACTTACTCAGGGAGACTCGCCCCCAGGGAGGAGTCATATGCAAAATACATGAGTACAGCATTTCAAAAGGGTCTTGAATACATAGAAAATAGGAAATTAAGCATATATGGACGGGCCATATAAATCGGAATTCTTGGAAGGACAGAGGATAGGGAGATTGCCAGGCCTTTTGATAAGGGCTAGGCCAGAAGGTCGTTAATATTCAGGAAAGGCGAGCGAGAGAGGAGAAAAGTTTCAACTTTGAAGTCACTCAAATAGAGTTGAATGAAGTTCATCGATGCATTTCTTTACGTATATAATTTATGGTAATGGCAGTATAACCGCGAGATGAGGCAAAGTCTCTCTCTCTCTCTCTCTCTCTCTCTCTCTCTCTCTCTCTCTCTCTCTCTCTCTCTCTCTCTCCTTTTCGAATGGTTATACAAATTCCTCAGTACCATTGCGGTACGAAAGTTGTAGGGCCGACATGAACGGTTCTTTGGCGTTCAGTTTTCAGTCCGTTATTGGAACCTCAGAATGTCGTTGAGTGTTGTCAACGGGAGCATTGATGTAGCTCCGAGAATTTATAACTTTTAATTTATCCATATTCGTGAATTTATATGAATAATATACATATGGAGCTGGTTTATCATAAGATTATCGTTTTTGTACAAACACACACACACACACACACACACACACATACACATATATACATATATATATATATATATATATATATATATATATATATATATATATATATATATATATATATATACATAGAATAAAAGAAAAGAATTTTATTATAAGAATTCATAAAAGCCTTAAAATTTTGAAATTGTGAATGAAACTTTGTCACTGCATGGCAATAAGAATTCGAAAGTCAGAAATGTTGAGTTAGTGCACAAGTAAATCCTGGAAAGAAATACAAAATTACTAATATACATATTAGCCTTCCATGAATATTAAAATGTGTTGCAGGGAGAATGACTGAATTAAAAGTCATAATAGCTACACACACACACACACACACACACACACACACACACACACACACACACACATGCTTTTACTTGTGGGATTTAATTCAGTCATTCTCCCTGCAACACATTTTAATATTCATGGAAGGCTAATATGTATATTAGTAATTTTGTATTTCTTCCAGGATTTGCTTGTGCACTAACTCAACATTTCTGACTTTCGAATTCTTATTGCCATGCAGTGACGCAAGTTTCATTCACAATTTCAGTTAAGGCTTTTAGATGAATTCTTATAACAAAATTCTTTTCTTTCGTATTCTATGTATTGTCACAATTCTTTTCTTCTGTATCAAAGGACAGAGTCAAATTTATGGAGATTCTTTCTTCCCTGGAAAAATGATAGGATGCCCTTACCACACTCGGCCAACCACCAGGTACGTTATTCACTGTTTGAGTCAAGAGGGCCACAATGTATTTTTCTTTTAGGAAACCGTGGCCCAAAAACGTCTCCTTCTTGTGGGATTGATCTAAAGTTTCTTGCTAGTGAGGCGGTCATCTATCCAATGGCTAATGAGCAGAAGGTGAAGTTAACCACACACACTAATAAATAAATAAATAAATAAATATATATATATATACATATATGTATAATATATATATATATATATATATATATATATATATATATATATATATATGTATATATATATATATATATATATATATATATATATATATATATATATATATATATATATATATATATATATATATATATATATATATATATATATATATATATATATATATATATATATATATATATATATATATATATATATATATATATATATATATATATATATATATATATATATATATATATATATATATATATATATATATATATATATATATATATATATATATAACATTCTGCATTTCCCAGGCTTAGGGTGACGCAAGTAGAGTTTAGCCTACTGGTTTCCCATAACGTTTTGCAAACTTTACGTTTTTTCTTGATGTTTAAGATACTTTTGTCGTCATTCACCGTAGGCCAATCCAGCGTTTGACCTTTCGCAGCTGAACGTCCTGTAGCTGTCTTTCAACGTCAGTGAGGACATTTAAACTCAGTTCGCCTTTGAACTCGAGCTCATTGTAAACTCTATTGTTTCACGGATTTTCTTTGGCGCTCTCCTGTGTGCGCGGGGCAATGTAGTGGTTTTGCATTCTTCTCTTCTTTGTAATGGTATTGTTTGTCCCTATAGATCTCAATAAGTTGCTGATTGTTTATTTTCGGTTTTTAAATTTTTCTATTGGTCTCCCAATTCTCAGTCTATTGCTTTGATATGTTTTATTTGGACCTGTATATTTTTTTTGTTTTCGGATGAAATTCACATTAAAGATACTTTACCTTTTATGAATAAATACTGGACATGAGATCACTTGGGACATCTAGCTTTGGTCTCCCTGGTTTATCGGCCTTCAGATACTAGGGCTTGTTTTAGTCAAAGATATAGACTTTTGGTTTGCTCATGATCAAACCTCCCTTATATATTTTTTTTTGTTTTCTCTCTCTCTCTCTCTCTCTCTCTCTCTCTCTCTCTCTCTCTCTCTCTCTCTCTCTCTCTCTCTCTCTCTTTCAAAGATTTACAATATTTTATTGATTAACAAACATTGTATTGATTATACTGGCATTCGTTCAAAAATTATAAAGATATAATTGAATGGGGATATTTTTGTGCTTAGTCTTCAACCATAAATTCGTTTATTGCTTCTACACTGAGTTACACGGGTACTGTAATTTTTCTGTTATTCTCTTTTCCATAATCTCAGAACAGATTAGCTTTTCTTGAGTTTTTCAAGGCACAGGGTGTTTCTTTTAATATTTCAGAAGAAGTGATATATTCAGTTGGTCATAATGTCTGTAGTATTGTTACCCCGTAACATGCAAAGTAAATATCACTATTATTTTTGAAGTATAATATGCAGCTGCCAAAGGTTCTCAGAAACTATCAAACATACAATATGTGAATATTTAACATATGAGAATGACTAGATTACCGAATTTTTTTGTATTTTAACATTCTGACTGTCCACAAATTCTTACATTATTACATGAAGTCCCTGTACGGTACCCAAGAGCAAGAGCTCGTTCTGGCATAAGATTAACTTAATCTAAACAGGCCGACGGATATGAAGCTTCGGTCGCTCAATTTATTTGACAAGACTCGTCACTAGGAAGAAGTCATGTAACGTATAAAAGAGTACAGTTTCCGGAATGGGAAACTATGCGTTTGTGAACAAGGCCTACCATTCGGAATTCTTGGAAGGGAAGAGGACAGGGAGAGTACCAGGCCTCAAATGGGCTGACTGAAAGTCGTTAATATTTAGGAAAGGTGAGCGAGAGAGGAAAAAAGTTGAAACTTTGAATTGGCGAAAACAGAGATGAAAACAGAGATGGACTTGGTACGGAAGTTGCACGTTTCAGAGAATTCTGCACGAAAGTAACACAAGAGAAGAAGTACTATGGAAGTACGCCTTTGTGTTTTCTTTTCGTTCATTTTATTTTGATCGTTAGATCGTTGAAGCTTGTGGCACTGATCAGAAGTAAGGAAGCAAGAAGAGTAACAGAAAATTTTCATTGCACCAACGCGGAATTCACAATAAAGGTCTACAAGGTGTATTTGCCTCATCGCCAGTCCGTGCCGGACATTCTAAATTGCTAACTTTCCTAATAACATTGCCTTTGTTCAAAGCTTAGTTTCTGTTTACTACTCTTGGACTTCCATAAAACCAATTTGAAATGTGTACCTAATGTCAGGAGCAACCAAATAATACAAAGAATAAGACAAACTTCGACAAATAAAACTTTATATTTGCAGCAATCGCGGAAGTTGGGAATCTCTGAAATTACAGGCGTGACTGAACACCCTTCCCTTCATGGACGGTCAAATTTCCAAACTTGGCTAGCAAGTTCATTGACATAGGAAGTCGATATTTTATTAATGCCTTTCCTTAGTGTGGTCATTATCAGTCTCTCTCTCTCTCTCTCTCTCTCTCTCTCTCTCTCTCTCTCTCTCTCTCTCTCTCTCTCTCTCAGTCACACACAGCTTTTTATGTGATATATATAGGTGCTGAGAATTCTGAGTAGAACTGGAGCAAAATGGATGGTAATAGTTGTCCTCAAGAAACAACAATATTCTTTTCCATCTAAGGTGCTCCCTCGCAGGTGGGGCACAAGGTCCTATGTGTATATATATATATATATATATATATATATATATATATATATATATATATATATATATATATATATATATATATATGTATGTATGTATGTATATATATATATATATATATATATATATATATATATATATATATATATATATATATATATATATATATATATATATATATATATATATATATATATATATATATATATATATAAATATATATATAATATATATATATATATATATATATATATATATATATATATATATATATATATATATATATATGAATATATATATATATATATAAATATATATATATATATATATATATATATAAAATATATATATATATATATATAGGGAATATATATATATATATATATATATATATATATATATGAATATTTAAACACTATTTAAACGTTGAAACCATATATTTCGGGCACTAGCTTCTGTGCCCCTGTTCACTCAGTAGAATATGGACAGGTGGAAAGTTACAATGGTATATATACAAAAACATAAAGGTGTGGCCCTAGGCCTCCGATGTTATGGAGAGTGGCGTTTCTTAAGGAGGAGAATGGCCAAATTCCTAGTGGTTTTTGGCCTCATTAGCTCCCGTTTGGCGATGGATCTGGCGGTCGCGTTTCCTGGGTCATCTTCTTCATGAGGGGTTTGAGGATTAAGGTGTCGATGTCATCCGATTTCCAATGTCCTCCTGACAGGTTCATATTGTTGGTTTGATTGATGATAGCAGATTCCAGCATCCTTCTTTTGTACGGACAGCTACTTTTGAAAACCAACTCCTTACTCCAGTTAATGGCATGCCCTGTATTTCTGATATGTAGGAAAATCCCGAACTGAAAGCGTAACATACTGATCTTTTGTGCTCTGTTATTCTTTGCGAGAGAGATCTACCTGTCTCGCCTACGTAGATGTCTGACAATTACTACACGGTATCTTGTAAACTCCGGCTTCTTCCCTTTTGTTATTTAAGTATACGTTAACGAGCGAACTCCCGATGGATTTGGGATAATGGAAAATGAAAGGATTATTAGGCCTGAGTTGCTCGGAGGCCTTTTGGATGTTTTCAACGTACGGAAGCTTTATTTTGTTGTTGAAATCTATTTGTCTGTTGTGAGTGGGACCTTTATAGTATATTTTATTCCTTTGTTAATAGCCCTCTCGATAATGTGTGGTGGATATAGCAGTTGGGTTAGGTGTTGGCGGATCATGTTAAATTCTTTATCCAGGTACTCATTTGAACATATCCTAAGTCCTCTGAGGAATAAGTTGCACCCTACCATGATTTTTACGGAGACGTCATGGTAGCTTAAGAAATGAATGTAGGAGACAGCGAAGGTGGGTTTTCTATATACTGTAAATGCATACCTGTTCTGTTTTCTTATAATCAGTACATCTAGGAACAGCAGTTTTCCGTCCTTTTCCCATTCTGTTTTAAATTTTATGGTCGGAACTAGCGAATTTAGCCTATTAAAAAATTCATTAAAGTCCCCAGCTATTGTCCCAGAAAGTAAAGCTATCATCTACGTATCTAAGCCAGATCATATTATGGGGTTTGATAGACGACAAAAGTTCTGTTTCGAAATATTCCATGTACAAGTTTGCTAGAAGGGGTGATAGGGGACTTCCATGCTACAGCCAAATTTTTGTTTGTAAAAATTACCATTGAAAGAAAACACGTTGTTAGTTACACAGAGGTTGATAAGTTTTAAAGTTTTATCTATGCCAAGAGGAAAATGGTCTTCATATGGTTGTAACTTCCTCTCTAAGAAAGACAACACGTCGGCAATCAGGACTTTGGTCAATAATGACTCGACGTCTAGGCTGAGCAATTTGATGTTGTTTGAGGGATGTTTAAACTATTAAATTTTGTATGAAATCCTCTGCATGTTTGACAAATGGGAGGATGAGAAGGTTCCTAGAAAGGGTGATAACAAGTCTCCGAGCCATTTTGATAAGGATTTATACATTAAAAGAACATCCCAAACTAGATATTATCAGCCTAGGGTCGAGTCATTATTGACCAAAGTCCCATTTTATGTGTTTTCTTAGGAGGCCCAAAAATATGTGGGACCAGAGGGGGTGATTACCTTGTAAAACTTATCAAGTAATGACTATGTCTTTTTATCAATGGCTCTTTACAAACAGCATGCTGGAAGTCCCCTATCACCCCTTCTAGCAAACTTGTACATGGAATATTTCGAAACAGAACTTTTGTCGTCTATCAAACCCCATAATATGATCTGGCTTAGATACGTAGATGATATCTTTACTTTCTGGGACAATAGCTGGGGACTTTAATGAATTTTTTTAATAGGCTAAATTCGCTAGTTCCGACCATAAAATTTAAAACAGAATGGGAAAAGGACGGAAAACTGCCGTTCCTAGATGTACTGATCATAAGAAAACAGAACAGGTATGCATTTACAGTATATAGAAAACCCACCTTCGCTGTCTCCTACATTCATTTCTTAAGCTACCACGACGTCTCCGTAAAAATCATGGTAGGTGCAACTTATTCCTCAGAGGACTTAGGATATGTTCAAATGAGTACCTGGATAAAGAATTTAACACGATCCGCCAACACCTAACGCAACTGCTATATCCAACACACATTATCGAGAGGGCTATTAACAAAGCGAATAAAATATACTATAAAGGTCCCACTCACAACAGACAAATAGATTTCAACAACAAAATAAAGCTTCTGTACATTGAAAACATCCAAAGGCCTCTGAGCAACTCAGGCCTAACAACTTTCATTTTCCATTATCCCAAATCCATCGGGAGTTCGTTCGTTAACGTATACTTAAATAACAAAAAGGGAAGAAGCCGGAGTTTACAAGATACCGTGTAGTAATTGTCAGGACATCTACGTAGGCGAGACAGGTAGATCGCTCTCGCAAAGAATAACAGAGCACAAAAAGATCAGTACGTTACGCCGGAGAGTTCGGGATTTTCCTACATATCAGAAATACAGGGCATGCCATTAACTGGAGTGGGGCGGAGTTGGTTTTCAAAAGTAGCTGTCCGTACAAAAGAAGGATGCTGGAATCTGCTATCATCAATCAAACCAACAATATGAACCTGTCAGAGGACATTGGAAATCGGATGACATCGACACCTTAATCCTCAAACCCTCATGAAGAAGATGACCCAGGAAACGCGACCGCCAGATCCATCGCCAACGGGAGGAGCTAATGAGGCCAAAAACCACTAGGGAATTTGGCCATTCTCCTCCTTAAGAAACGCCACCTCCATAACATCGGAGGCCTAGGGCCACACCTTTATGTTTTTGTATATATACCATTGTAACTTTCCACCTGTCCATATTCTACCAATGAACAGGGGCACAGCAGCTAGTGCCTGAAATATATGGTTTCAACGTTTAAATAGTGTTTTATGGGCCTTCTTATATTCATATATATATATATATATATATATATATATATATATATATATATATATATATATATATATATATATATATATGTATATATATGTTGAATTTAGTGTAAATACAAGAGTCGCACTAAATATACACAATATAGCTTTCGGTAAATAAATAAAGTCAATAGAGACCACTTATAATACAAGTGATTAACCATCCGCCGTGTCAGCATTTGCTCTATTTTTGTTCTGTTCTTCAGTACAATTCTAGGAATGATTTTTTAGGAACGCAACTAGCACAAAGAATGGCGAAGGCAAAAATGACAAGGGTGAGAGAGCAGTCTAAGGACAAATAGGTGTAGGTTAGAGGTAGTTACAACAAGGATTAACTAATAGCGTTTTGGATTTCACGGTACGACGTGAACCTATCCCCATTTCAGTCCTGGACGTTCAATGTGTTGAAGCTCAACATGCCTGTGGTAATCGGATTTAAGATGTAACCTGTGCCAAGAAAGCAATCGAATGTCACTAACATCGGTACATTCGCAAACGTCCCGACAGGTTGTAGTCTCTCTCTCTCTCTCTCTCTCTCTCTCTCTCTCTCTCTCTCTCTCTCTCTCTCTCTCTCTCTCTCTCTCTCTACTTCCTGGGATCGTCATTTTGTCCATCATGTAAAATCTCGTTTTTTTTGTTCAGAATTGCAAATAATATGATTTTTCTCTACTGTATATTAACATTAATTTAGTTTTTTTTTAAGTGAAAGTAGTGCAGATTTCTTCTGCAAATATCCTCAGATTCCAAATAAATTTGACGTCACAAAGGTTTTGGGAGGATTAATAAGAAAGGATGAATTTTCTGATAGTCTAGAGCAACGACTCGCTTTCTGGTCTGTTGCACTACTGATACTGAATAAAAAAAATTAAAACACGCTTTTATTAAAATTATTTTTAAAAAATAACTTTTTTAGACACCCAAGGGTTTTTTCTTACTATTAATATATGTCTGCAAAAATAAAAGCGTGGGCGCCCAAACATGGAAGGAAATGCTACAAGAACCTTGGTGTGTCTCCAGAATTTATTGTTTAATTTTTAGTGATTTTAATAAAAGTGTGTTTCAATTTTTTTTTATTTTATACTTTTTAATTTTGATAGATATTGTAACCAATTTATGATTGGAACGTAGTATCCTGTCGAGCTAAATAATGTTTGAAAAATCCGTAGAGTTATTAACTTAATATACCAAGTCAAAGAAGGTATGAAAAATCCAAAGAGTTTCATACAAACCCTGAGATACTGGGAGAGGTCGCTGCTCACCTATTGATTATGTAAGGTTGTATTGTCACAGGGATTGAGTAGCCATGCAAAATTTCAGTTCCATCGGAAATTGAGTCACAAGTTTTGACCCAGACAGACAGACACAGAAGTCAAGTAAAATGAAAATGTAAAAATGAAAAAAAAAATAAACACGCTTTTATTAAAATGCACAAAAAACTACAAAATAATTTTTTTAGGCACACCACGATTTTCTTACAATTAATCATGTTTACAAAAATAATATCGTGGGCGCCAAACTTGGAAGGAAATGCCACAAAAAATAAAAAAATAAATATTTCCTTCCATGTTTGGTGCCCACGCTTTTATTTTTGTAGACATAATTAATTGTAAGAAATTCATGGTGTGTCTCAAATAATTATGTGTATTTTTAGTGCATTTTAATAAAAGTGTGTTTGATTTTTTTTTTTTTTATACTTTTTAGTTTTGGCAAAAATTGTAACCAATTTAAGATTGTAACTTAAAAAAAATGGAGCGTGATATCCTATCAAGCCAAAGAGTTATTAACTCTTTCTACGGAGTCAAAGAAGGTATGAAAAATCCAAAGATTTTCATATAAGTCCTGAGGTACAGGGAGAGTTCACTGTAGGGTCACTAGAGGTCACTGCTGAACTATTGCTCATGTAAGGTTGTATTGTCACCGGGATTGAGTAAGCATGCAAAATTTCAAGTCCATCAGACGAAGGGAACAGGTGGTAAATGGAGTTACAAGACAGACAGACAGAGACAGACAGATGCAGAATCAAGTTAAATAAAAGCATGTAAAAATGTTTTCATCTGAGAGCCATTGTCTCAGTATTCGTTTGATGTTTTCATTATTTCTTATATTATGAAAAGTAAGTTATTATTTCTTGGCTTGCTGTGAAGAAACAGATGACCTTCACAACATTGTTTCATTGATAATTTTTCTTAGGGTAACAACTAACATCGTCTTTGTAATGCAATTCCCCCACCCAACCCCCTGACCATCATTCCTCGTGCCTACTTCACTTAACGAAATGACCAGTCAACTGTCCTCATCCCCCATGTGCAGACCAATACCAGGGAACTCCAGAGTTCTCAGAGTCACCTAAACTTCCCGAATTATGGGGTTGACTTGACGTTGTAAGTTGTTTTTTCCATGATTCTTTACCAGTGTCCTGGAGCGTATCTAATTGTTTGAAAGGGGCTGCTGAATTTAAGAAGTGGAAATGTATATATGCATATTTTATTTTTAATGGAATTATTAATTCATTAGTGATACAAGTCTTGGGAACAGAAGCAATAACTTCCCACGGAAGATCGAGACTAGATGTATGCAAGTTTTAGGTCAAAATTCCATATGCCAGAAACGGAGGAAACAGAGGTTGAGGAGTGAAAGTAGGAGTGTTTCTCAGACCCAGAAGTAAAGGAAGGGTATAGGAAATCCACAGGAACATAAATTGTAATGGGTTATAACAAGGAGTTAATTATTAAAAAAATGGGTTTAGTTGTTAGTTACATAAACAGTACCAAAGGCTAAAGGATGTTGTCGTATTCGAGTAGAGACTTGTTGCAACAAGCATGTTTATATTTGTCCCCCGGTCTGCCGATTAATAAATTATCCAGCATTGCTTATGATCAATACTTAAACAGGTTAAAAATGAATTCTGTGTTGGCTGTGGACAATAATCTATGCTTAAAACTTTCAACAGATCGTAGGAGGCTGCTGCGAGCAGCAGTAGGTCACAATGAGTCCTGAGAAAGCAATAGAATGAATAATATGGGTGGTTATTTTAGCTTAACTCTAACATTATTTTATCTTGGCTTTCTAGTTCATCATCATTTTTTCTGCTTCCTCGACATGTCGATGGTGATGCAACGGTATCCCAGTTAGAGCTACAAGTAACTCTGGAAAACCTCACGGAACTCTCTCTCTCTCTCTCTCTCTCTCTCTCTCTCTCTCTCTCTCTCTCTCTCTCTCTCTCTCTCTCTCTCGTTCCAACAGGATATGTTAACCTCATCAGTTGATCAGCTATTCGTAGGAACAGGATCCCAAACGTGTATTGATTATTAAGGTCATGAAATCAGACGCGACTTTACTCAAGTTGAAGAATTTTCCATTCACTCCAGTGGATTTTAAGCTATTGCTTTGGCAAGTTGCGATGGAATGCTACTTTATATTATTGATAAAAAATTCCATGAATATCAGATAGAAACCAAAAACTATTAAATGTTTATGAAACATACAGTAGAATACTTAGTTTCCAGTTTTAATGATTTCACATTTAATTTATTACTTGACTTCCGGAGACCTCGTTTTCCAGCGTAAAATCCCGGCGAATTTAAGTGTGACACGCGATGGCATCATTTAACGTTAATTATGCATAACAGAGATCTTATTATTTCTACCACTCAGACTTCTATTATCATCCTCAAGCATCATTGTCAGTAGTGGGAAATATAGTTTTTATCGTAATTCTGTCCATTGTTATTATTTGCCTTGAGGAAAGACTTCCGTACCAGGTCCCTAGACTTTACAAATGGTTAATTATGATCTAAGTTGAATTAACTTCGAAACTCCACGAATGCATTTCCGGGGAACTATGTATCTTAGGGTATTCTATAGGAATGAAGCAACAATTGGCCCAAGTAATGTGGCAAATACTAACCATAGGGAACAGGAAAAAACTCCTCTCATTTTATATTCTGGCAGCTGAATATTTCAATTATTATTTGTTATTGTATCATGCTGGTATAAGAAATATTAATCTATTTTATGTTTAGTGTATAAATAGTTATAGATTAAGAGATGTAGCGGATTGCCTTTGGGTCGCAGTTTTTAATTTTATTTATTTATTTGTCTTATTTTTGCATATTTGATGTTCTAATATATATTAATCAGGGCTCTGTCTTTTCAGTATACGATGAAGTTGAAGAGGTTTCACAATATTTTACCTTGTTCTGAAGTCTAGTAAAAAATAAAAATTCAAAAGTTAGATGTTATATGTAGTTTGTGTATCTATATACTTATATATGCAGAAAAACAATCAATAGTTTGCGTCGGTCAGATTCCAGGTAATCTCTTCGACACTTTTGAGGTTGGATGTTATTTACGAAACTCATTTATCAACTTAGAAGAGATCACTGAAAATTAACTGGCTTCAGTTTGAATGCGAAAATCTGAGGTATATAGAGCAGATATTTACATAAATCCGCTTATATCTCTGTGCTTAATAATCGCGTATATGTATACAGACAAACATTATACACTCTATGTTTGAGGGGAAGAGAAAGAGAGGGAGAGCGAGATTATTTATATACCCAGTCAAGTCTCACTTGTGTGTTGCCTTTTTGATACTGTGGGGTCGCAAAAATAGCATACTTTGTATATCTCTTCCTTTGGTCACGATAATCTTTGTTTTCAAGCACGTTTTAATCTCTCCAAGGAGTGAAATTTATGCGCTTGGAATCAACACTGTAACAAAAATCCTCTGTTAGCACGCTTTTTACAACCTTCTTTTTGCAGACATTTTCAGGATTATTTTATTTTAGTGAGAACGCGAGAGGTCGGACACTTTCATTTTTTTCTTTTTCTTTTAAACGGATTGTCCCATCTTTAGAGGGATTCACAGCTATCTGCATAACTTCCTCGGAAAAGTTAATTACGACCGGTAACAGCGTCCATGAGCGATATCCAAGCTAGCCGGCAGAGTTTGCGACAAAGCTTTTTCATTAACGCTATTTTGTTTACTTTGTTTTAAGCCTCTGTTGGTTTTCCATTATGAATTTCGACCCTGTTTAAGCTTTATTTTAGAATAGTATAGCCACACGAAATCCCGCCTTTCTCTTTTATTTATTATCATATTCACACTTCCTCTCCAATTGTTTTAGCATATCGTGTTATTTAGTTTGTACATCTGTCCCATTTTTTTTATATACCGTACTCAAAAGGATGAAAGTTAGCCTTCTCTAATAGTACAGTATTTTATTCGCATTTTCATACGCCTTCTTAGACATAACAGAGAAAATGAAGACGTATGACAATTTAAAATGAGAGAGAGTGACTTTAAACAAGAATACAAGATTACAAGGGATTAGGTCTGATACTTACTGTTCTCTCTCTCTCTCTCTCTCTCTCTCTCTCTAACTTTGTTTTTCAAATGCTTTTTATTTAATCTTTGCTAATACTTCTCCTTTGTACCTTTAATTACTTTTATTTGGTGAATTTCCTCATCCGTATGAAGACTATAACAGCGCATCATCTTTAAAGAAATTGATGGTAAGTGGTGGGACGGAATGAGGTAACCAAATGAATAGCTTTGTTGCCTTTAGAAGCTGAAAAGTTTCGTGGACTCTGGCCATCAAAAACCTTGACGCGATCCTTGGGGAAATGACGTGGACTTTTTATTCAACTCCTGACGGATATACTTATCTCTGTTGCAGAAGTTCTTCCAATTACGAGCCTCTATCCATCACCAATCACAGCCAGGAGGGTCTTTCCAGCCTCAATACATTGCTCCACCTCTTAATCCTTTCCTGACCTAATTTCCTGTGTTTCAGTCTTTTAAATCTCCCACTTCGCAATTGTATCATTATCTGTTTTAGATTACATTGAAAGGAATTACATAAAGTCCATCATAGACCATAGCTGCACTGCAAATATTATTAACACAAACAGAGGCTTGGTAGCATTCTTACTTTAGCTGCTTAAGAAGCTAGAAATAGCAGCGTTATCAAATCCCTGAGTGACGTCATATGCACGGTCTGAAAAAGTAATTTAGGGCAGATTCTTCCTTTGAGTCTGTCTTAACTTTTCCTCATCTGTTGCAACGAGGTGCGAGAAATTCCCTGGTCTCTCTCTCTCTCTCTCTCTCTCTCTCTCTCTCTCTCTCTCTCTCTCTCTCTCTCATTCAAAACCACCTGCGTATTAATTGTGCAACATTGATCTCACTAATCAGAAAATATTGAAAGAAGCAAATACTCCTGCTTCAGCTTCATTTACTTTGCATGAGTTACATAGCAAAACTCTGCTTATCAAGTTTGAGAGAGAATGCCTCTCCTTGAGTTTTCATATTTCAGGGATTCTTTGCCTGCCGTCTTACTGACTGTCACTTTGATGCCATTCAGAAGGGACGTGATCGGGATGATCCTCTTCGATCTGTTCTGTTGTTTATTTATTGACTCAAAAAGTTAAGTATACCTAAGTTTAACCAGGCCACAGAGCTGATTAACAGCTCTCCTAGGGCTGGCCAGAAGGATTAGACTTATTTTACGTGGCCTAGCAACGGGACTTACAGCTTATTGTGGATTCCGAACCACATAATAGCGAGAAATGAATTTCTATCACCAGAAATAAATTCCTCTAATTCTTCATTGGCTGGTCGGAGAATCGAACGCGGGCCTAGGAATTTATTGACTCAGTCACGCCAGTGGGTATGTAGGCGTTTGTGGTCTGTTGTATTCTTTGCTGAGTACGTACTGTACATGTGAATACAGTCTTACGTGTTCCTTTATACATGCGCATGTATGATCTGTGTGAATAAGACAATATATGCATATATATTTCCCTGTTGATATATAGGCAGGCAGTGTTTTACAGATGAATTACTACAACCATTTACTAGGCACTCCTTCCTGTAGCCTATAATATGTGCCGGTATATGTCTTGTCCATGTTGACAGTGTGTTATAGATGTTATAAGAAAAATAGAGCGTATGTGTTGTAAGAGAAACATAGCCACCATGTTTTGTAGTTATGAGTATAGTATGTTTGATATACATGTCATTGCTGTGGAATCTCCTTCCGAATGAATAGAATGGATGGGAGTATTTTGATAATGTGTTTGTAGGCTACTTTCCAAATATTTCATATTATTTCTACTTTGATGCTAATTTTTTTGGTTAAACCCACTGCAGATTTTTTTGTAGCCGACTGCTACAGACTTTTTTTATCATTATTAACTGTTACCGTTGATTCGTTCTTACAGCCCGGTATGAATTTCCGTTGGACAATTCACCTGTTAGCTTGCAACGTAAGACAATTTTGCTTATTTACCTTCGGACCTAGTGACCTATTTACTCATGTTCTTCGTTATTATACAGTACAACTGGTGCACCAGTACGTTAAATATGATTTTATAATTGCATCATTCTGTATCATGTACACTGTGTATGTTATATACATTACTTTTAGACTTTGACTAGAGATAATTGTGGGGGTATTTAAGGTAAAGCTAAAGTGTACATTTTATTAACCCGTGATATAAATGAAAACAGTTATCATTTAAAGAAATAAATGAATGAAGTAATTATAGTACGATATGCTTTAGTGCTTGGTGCAGTATAGCCACAAGTACTTAAATATATTTGCGAATATAATTTATTAAAGTTATATGTTGTGGGAAACAAGTGTGCATCTCTGTTCACTTTTGACGAGTGTTTTTTACACTAGAGTTTATAAATGTTTCTACATGTTCATCTTGTATTTTTTTTCCTTTCTTGAGTATAATGCAGTAAATCTCAACTATTCAGGTTTAATGTGACACCCAAATGAATACCGTAGCATGAGAATTAACTTCAGACATACCGTTCAAAGAGAAATATCGGTTAACGCAAATGCGGTCAGTGAGAGATGGCTGCATCACACACAGGGTCTTAAACACCCAGAAAATACATGAATAGGTATTGCATGTATATAGTGGGATTGCTGCCACTTCATAGAAAGAGGTGATGATGTAGGATCCCATTCGTCGATTCTGTAATCATTGGAAATACATGAAAGGTCTTAATCAAGTGTTGTTGACCCCTGAACAGAGTTTATCTGTTATAGAAAACATGCATCACATTCTACGAAAATCGCCTTGAATGAATCAGCAAAGCCATTCTCATATTACGCCATACCCTCGCTCCTCGTCTCCCACGTTATTCCAACGTTAATTAGATTAATGAAACCGCTCGTAAAGAAACATTTCCCATCACTCGCAGGCTGCAATTAGCAAATGTAGTTGCCTTTAGCGTACGTTCAATATGTTCATTCATGGCTTTAGCAGTGAATGAAAGTCCTTTCCCACTTGACCCATGTAGCCTATGGCTTCTGTCAAGATCCACGTCTCTGCTTCTATTAATAGCCCTTTTGCATCTCCTGCCTAGGTAAGCAGATCAGTAATTAATATCAGTTAATTTAATTAGTCGATATCATCTTTAATTTGCGAAATTGACATAGGGAATTTGAGAATTGTAAGATGATTTGATGGTAATCTTGTC
>NC_089767.1:792170-812170 GCF_040412425.1 Macrobrachium rosenbergii
AAATATAATATATATATATATATATATATATATATATAGTATATATATATATATATATATATATATATATATAAATATGTATGTATATATATATATATATATATATATATATATATATATATATATATATATATATACATAGTGCGGAATGAAATAGGTCCTAATAACTTTTGGAATTTGAAATTGACTGCTTGTTGTTTAGCGGGCAATTTCAAAACAGAATTTTGAATGGCAATTTGTAGGTCAGTGGAATTGCTTGTGAGATGCTCTGTAAGGGGGAATAGAATAATAATTTACCTTACCCAGGTGTGTGAGGCATATCTGGATTAAATAACATGCTGTTAATAAATGGGCGAATTACGTAATTTTTCTTTAAAGTACGTTCAAGTGACAGAGGCAATTACTTAAGTTCTAAAAAAAATGAAGATGGATGTTACCGATTTTGATTAATAAAGCAAAACAGAAAACATCGATGTTTTGAGGAAAGAGAAATGTTTCCATAAGTTGAGGGTGTTTACTTTTAAGTTTAATTTTTATTTAAAGAATGCAGACGTGATAAGAACTTATAAATAAAGGGAAAACTGAGCAGAGAATAGGAGGGAAGAACCCGAAATCTAATGGTGAGTGATGAACGCGCAGCGACAAGCGTACGTATCCAATGGATTAATGAATCCTGAAATTTCGATTTGAAGCCGCTAATTGGGGACTTCTTGTCATTCATATTTAAGACTGAAAAGACGGAGTTAGGTACTTGACAATAGGATAAATACATGTGCAGAAAATAATGAATGATTTTATTAAATGTAGGTTGTTAAGGTAAAGCACTGGGTGCTTTAAAGCCATTCAGCGCTTAAGACAGTGAAAAGACGGAGTCGCAGAGGTTGGGAAGCAAGACAAAAAGATCTGGATATTAAAAGAAATAAAGCATAAACATCGAAAGAGGAAACTGGGAGAAAATTCTACACTTGCACTCGCGTAATAGTTTGAGAGGTTGGACAACAGGGTTGAAGAAAGGAAGCGAGAATGGAGGTACAGTAAGACGTTAAAAAGTGGGTACAGCTTAGGGGCGGAATGAACGTTGTAAATTCCCTTTAGCAACGCATACGGTGCATAACGTAGGTACAGGAAATAAAAAATCATGAGGCTGAACCAGGAAGTAAGCCCGCAATAGCCCCAAACCAGAGAGAGAGGTAACAGTTGGACAGCAAGATGGAAGAAATGAAGCGAAAAATAAAATGCTATAAAATGGGTGCAGCTAGGGGCCTAAGGGACGTTGCAGACACCCTTTATTAATGTCTACAGTGCACCACGTGAGGTGCACTGACAGCACTGGTCACTTACACTGCTTCTTGGGAGTAAGATATCCTGTAAAGGTACAGAACTGATGTTATAAGAAATTTGTGCATTTAATACTTAAGAATAAAATGTCCTGTTATATGTAAAAATCTATATGTATCTATATGTATATATATATATATATATATATATATATATGTATATATATATATATATATATATATACATATATATATATACATATATATATTTATATGTATATATATATACATATGTATATATAATATACATATAGTATATATGCATTTGTGTATATATATATGTAGTATATATATATATATATATATATATATATATATATATATATATATATATATATATATATATATATATATATATATATATATATATATGTATATATATGTATATATATAGATGTATATATATATATATATATATATATATATATATATATATATATATATATATATATATATATATATATATATACATATATATATATATACAAGTGTGTGTGTGTGTGTGTGTGTGTGTGTGTGTGTGTGTGTATGTATAAACACAACAAAACCCGATTAAAAACTGATAACTTCAATGTATAAAGACGCCTACATGGTAAGGAGGAAAAATTTAAATTCTGAAAACACGATTATTGTCTCAATAGGACCATTTTACTCATTAGCCCTTCTATCAAAGTGACAACATAATATATATCTAACTTGGTGTAAACAGCATCTTTATCAAAATTACAGTTTAATATCAAAGTTAAAAATACCAACACGATTTCATCTTCGTTAGCATTAGAAATCAGTTTCTTCGAATACTATAACAATCGTGATTGTGATCCTTACTGACGTGTTGTATTAAATATTTCGTAACTTTCCCAGGTGTGGCAGTGAAGACATTATCTAAAAGAAGCTTTTAGGAAATTTAAGTGAGATAATAAATATTTTGTCAACTGTATGAAATTATTGTCATTTCTTAGTGTTCCTATACCCCCACAACGCGTACACAATGAGAAAGATTTTTTTTTTAATTGCCAAGATTAAAAAAAGCAATAGAATCTATCTGAAAGGTTGGTAGGTGTACATGTCAGAATTACGCGTTGATACGGTGAATTTTTTTTTCTATTTAAGTATTCGGGAGTGGTGAATTGTGAAAATGGGTCTGAGGTGATATGTAGAGTAGTTTGGGGTTAAGAAAACACCCAGATAAGTGTGAATAGTGGCGATTGTGAGTTAATTAAGTGAAATGGTGAGCTTGCAATTCAAAGCGAAGATAACACCTTCCATCTTCTTTCAAGTTGGTGCCTCCCATTCTCGCTAGTTGCGCAGGGCTCCGTTTTCTGTTTAGCAGTCACGAGCCATAAGGCAAGTTCTTCCGTTTTCTTTTTTTTTGGGGATTGTTTCTTTCGTCCCTCTTATTTGGTTTCCTTTCATGTTATTACGCTCAGGGCGTGTGATTACGTACAAAATGAACGACGCAGCCACAGGTACGTCACAATCAATTGTGTGTCATAGGTTGACGAACTTCAATGCAGGCATTACAAATTTTAAAGGTTTAGTTGACGGAAAGTTGACTCAGAATGTTGAAACATTCATTGAATCAGTAAATAATTATCTGAATTCTAAGAAAATTGCAGATGGCGCCGAAGCTTTAACAGAAGCAAAAGCTTTCTTAGACTTAGACAAAGGGGATATTGGAGAACGAGCACGCAGTTTCGGGTTCAGAAAGTGTAAATCTTGGAAAGACCTTCAGGAATTTTTATGTGCATCTTATGGCGGGATCGACCGAGAATGCGTTGTTCGGAATTTACGAGCGCTTATCAGAACTAGGAAAGGTAATGATTCATTAATCACGTACAGTGCTCGCTTATTTGATGCAGTAGGTGAGATAAAGAAATCTATGAAAAACTCTCCATGGGTAAATGGAAATAATATCTCCTTAGATAATTTTGAAAATTGTTACACTTTGCCTGCCTTTTGACGACGGTTCCGGATGTGGTTGTAGATGGTTTTGATAAAAGAATTGATCAGAATACAGATGAATCCTTTTGTTTGCTCAGATTAATAAAAATTTATCAAAATGTCCGACGCTGGACAGTAGTTTTGTGAAGGAGGTGCTAAAATTTCAGCAGCTGTTTCAAAACCACAGAATACTAGTACTTCACATCTAGGAAATGATGCAGGAGTGAAGTCATGTGCGCGAGTGGAGTCGAAGAAAACTCCAGAGAGATCAGTCACAACGATTCGTTGTTTTAACTGTGATAAGGTGGGACATAGTAAGTCAAATTGCAGAGTGAGATATTGTTCAGCTTGCAAATCTTCAGACCATGGGTGGAAATTTTGCCCAGCCACAAAGAATAGAGATTATTCAGGGAAAACACGGGGTGGTTTTACTAGATATGACAGAAGGATTCCACATGATGCAAGTTCTAGGTACACAAATGAACATCAAAATTTTCACAGGATAAGTTCGAAGACGGACACAGGATAATGAGCAATCAGGTCTTAGAGTCACCAGAACATAGGCCGATTGTACGTGGTTTTTCTAATGGCATTGAAATTTCTATCTTCATTGATTCTGGCAGCTCAGTTAACCTGATAGACGCTGATTTTTTTCACTCGAAGTTTCCAGAGTGTAAATTAGTCCCTACTAATGAGACAGTGTGTGATGTACAGGCGAGAAGATTGAATATCTTAGGTTCGTCATCTCTTATGCTTTGTATCGGTGAAAAGACGATAGTAGAACCATTTTTGGTCATAGAAGGAAAGCCTTAGGTGAAATGGTTTTGCTAGGACACCCTTCTTGTATGCGACATAATATCAACATTCTTACTGGAATTCAGGGGATTACAATAGGTGGGCCAGGCTGTTTTGTTCCATATAGAAACATGGAAAAAGGTTTGTGGAAACCAAAGGCGGAATACTGCGACATGTGTAACACATTCATTAGAAATGAGACATTCCACAAAGTTTTTCAAAGGATTTCTGTTAGAAGATATTGAATTGCACCCAAGATGTTCCTACATTGATTAAAGTGTCGATGAAAGAGAAGAATTTGCCTTCTCAAGTATGCGTTGTTGAGGAACCGAGAAATTCAAAGACGTTGTAAGTACGGTATCAGTAAATGAAGTTTCAGTCGCAGGCGTAACTGCAGTAAATTAATAAGCTATCAAGATTCAGTGAAAAAATATCACAAGGGTACTTATGTAATTGATTTTGAAGAGTTTAAGGAAGAACATAAGATAGTGAGTTTTTGTGGAGACGGTAATATGTTTCCCAACGAGGAACTACAATTCAGAAGTCAAGTCCTTCCAGGATGAACATTTGGCTAAGGCTGATTATTCCGATTATACAGATAAAGTAGAAAGTGTTGAAAGAATATTTAGATATTATTGCTTTGAAGGGAGATAAGCTAGGGAAGTTACAGATGTTTTAGAACATTCAATCCGCCTAGAGAAAGGTACAAATCCATATATATTCCAGCTGTATCGAATTCCTTTTAAGATCAGAGAAGAAGTAGAAAAGAAGTTCAGAACCTGGGAGTCGGAAGGTATCATTAGGCCCAGTTCTCTCACTTTTAATTTTCCTTTACTAGCGGTCCCAAAGAAAGACCTTGTCAGAGTATGTGTAGACTTTCGTAAATTGAACGAAAAGACATGCCCAGATAGATACCCTTAGCCTGTTTGCCTGATTTGTTTGTTGAAATCGGTGGCAAGAATATATATTTGTCTATAGATCTCATGCAGGGATTTTTGCAAGTTCCACTTAGCGAGAATAGTCGTAAATTTACAGCATTTTCTATACCAAAGGGGCATTACGAGTTTAATAGGATGCCTTTCGGATTACAAGGGTCCCCAATAACATTTACTAGGCTGGTTAACACAGTACTTCACTTTATTAGGAAAGTCGGTATTTGTGTACATGGATGACATTCTCATATGCACAGATACAATCGAAAGAACATCTAAAGGTGTTAAAAGAAGTCCTCAAGCGATTACAGGTTCATGCTGGGTTAAAGGTCAAATTGGCTAAATGTGAGTTTCTGAAGAAAGAAATTGTTTATCTAGGTCATGTTATCTCTAAAGAAGGAGTCAGAGTGAATGATGACAAAGTGAAAGCTATCGTGAGTTTTCCAGTTCCTAAAACCAGGAAGCAGATTCGTTCATTCCTAGGTATGTCGGGTTTCTTTCGCCGTTTTGTGCGGAATTTTTCTACAATAGCGTCTCCATTGACAGATCTATTGGCAGAAGACGTTAAATTTGTTTGGGATGACAGTCAGCAATTAGCTTTTGAGAAGCTTAAGAATGCTTTAGTGAACCCACCTGTTTTGAAGTTTCCAGATTTTAGTCAACCGTTCACCTTGGTGACTGACGCGAGTCAGGAAGGTATAGGTGCGTGTTTGATGCAGAATTTGAGGAAAAAATACATCCAATTGCTTTTTTATAGCAGAAAGTTCAAAACGCGTGGTAGTAATGAAAGGCTGATGTCAGTTGTGGACAAGGAGGCTTTCGCAGTCGTCTCTAGCCTTGTTCATTTCAAGATGTTGTTGATGGGAAATAAATTTGAGATTTTTACAGATCATCAACCGTTGCAAGAGCTTTTCAATAAGCCAAATTTATCGCCCAAGATAGCACGTTGGTTTTGACATTGAGAGATTTTGATGCAAGCCTCAAATACATTGAAGGTACATTCAATTTGGTTGCAGATGCATTGAGCAGATATTTTCCTGTTGAGGATTGCAGATGCAGTTGGAAGACGATAGTGGACATTTGGTGTCTCATGTCTCGGATACTAGTAGTTCTGAGATATCTCATGTGATTCTGAAGACGTTCCTATGAGTGCATACTGATAGAATAGTGTGTCAGTCTCAAAAGAGATTGTTATTCATGATGTTGAGGAAATGCTGTGTGTTATATTACTGGTGAAAATGTCACTTGGGACATACCCTTGCTCAAGAAAGCAAGATGAAGATAAATTATTATCAGATGCTAAGGCATTTCTCAGAGGAGTTTTACCGAAGAAAGGTTATAAGTTGCCTTTTTCTGGACTAAATTGGAGAATCATTTATTAGTTAGGAAAGTTAAGTATAACTTGCCTGAAGTAGTCTTATGGGTGAAACTACATTAATCATTGTGCCAGAGAGTCTAGTACACAAGTTCTAGATATTGTACATTGTAAATTTGGTTCTCCTCATTTAGGTGTTGATAAGACGTATGAAAACGTTAGGTCAAAGTTCTTTTGGAAAAATATGTTTTCCGGCAGGGAGGCCTTTGTGAAGAATTGCTCTATTTGCAATGCGAATAAGCCTCTCTTCCTTGTAAGTGTCGTTTGGGTTCATATCCCATACCAAATAGGCCGTTTCAGAGAGTGCATATGGATATTCTGGGTAATTTCTCAGAATCTGCTTATTGTTCATGGACATTTATTAGTGGTTGTTGATGAGTTGACTCGCTTTGTCGAGATTTTCCCGCTGAAATTCAAGTCAGCTGATAAGTAGCTATAGCGTTCTTTAAGGGGATAATCTGTAGATATGGTGTCCCTGAATGTCTGCTCACAGACAATGGTAGAATTTATTAATAAGACTTTGGAGGGTCTTGCTAATTTACTGGGAATAAAGAAACTATCTATAATTATATAGGCCAGAAGCCAAACGGGTTATGTGAGAGGGCAAATCGGAAAATAATTGAGGCATTGCAGCATGACAGTGGGTGGTTCCGATACACATGGGACAGATCTTTGGATGAAGTTCGATATAAGTATCAACACTATAGTATCAATGACACAATTAAGATATCTCAGCAGATATTTGTATGGATACAAGTTGAAAACCTTTAGCAATTTGTTACCAGAGCAAATTAAAACCTATATAAATACAGTTTCAGAGAAAGATTTCCTTGTCTAGTAAAGAATCTTGAACTTAGTTTAATATTTAAATAACCTAAATCGCATTTTTCCATGGGTGATAGAGTGTTTGTTACTAGTGAATGTTCGGAATGATCCACTCAAGTCAAAGTTCCATGGACCTTTTGATTGTAGAGATCAAAAAGGGAATAGAAATAATAAAGGATGTAAATACTGGTGTGACAGAAGTTATTTCAAGTTGAAGAAAGTTGGGATGTAATGGAACATTTGTATATAGTTAGAGGGATAAATGGGTTTATATTTGTATACATATGATATTTATTGTTTTTTTTTTTTTTTGTCTCTTGTTTTCTAGATGCAGTTCATTGATGCAAATTTGTATATTTCAGAAAGGTGTCACTGTCTCTTTAACAATAGATTAATGAAAGAATTAAGAATGACGTGTTAGATAGAGCTAATAAGGGGATAGATAAAACGTTAGAATGGATTACTGACGTTACCATCCAGGAAATTCACCTTCTGTAGAGAAAAGGAGACATAAAAGAAGCACCTTTGGTTCTTCTATGTTGTGTGATTGCTGCATTGGAGCTATGTCTATTGGAAGTTTAGTCAAAGTAGCAGAAGTTCAAAAGACCCTAATAGCTCAGGACAACAGTTAAATCAGTTGCAAGAAAGATTATGAAAATTGAGAAGTGGTTTGAAACAATTAGACATTCTTTGAATGAGTTGTCAGTTACAGTAGAAGGTTTGAAAGAAGATCTTGATGTGACAATAGCACTTCTGCACGATCCAACATACTCTTCTTAATATTGAGAAAAAATGATTCTTTAAGGATAGAAGTGCAAATGCAAATAAAAGCAATTATTGCTGCAGCAGATGGTCGTGTGTATGGTGATGTATTACCTTTAGGATACCTAGAAAATGTTCTAAGGAATTCCGCTTATCTACATGGGGCAATAAAGTGTTATTCACTGGAGGAGATTTGTATTTATATTATAATGTTTTGAGGGTGAGATTGTCTGATTAGGGAAATGGTATATGTTCCTGTCAGTACCATGAAACCTTTTCTTAGTTTTGTTAAGACCTTTTCCGAGTGCTTTTGGAGACTTAGTAGTGACATGGGATGGATTAGAGACCATGTTCATTTTTCTGTTGCACCAGAGTTGACTATAAGACAGGATTAAAATAGTTAGGGAGAAATATGTGTGTGACAGTAAGTTTCCAATTGCGAGTTGTATCTGTGGGTGGTTGTGAAGTTGATTAGTTCATAGACAGATGTCTGAATGTGATTTTTTCCACTGAATACCACATAATCTCCACCAGAACTCTTACTGCAACATATGCAAAGAATGTCCTGTTACGAATGATGTGCCAGGGTAACAAGTCGACGTCATTCATTTTAAGATCTAAGCTGTTTGATGCTTCATGCTGTGTGATATCAACATTTCCTCGATTAGCCATGCTGTGTTTTTCCTGAGATAAATGACACATAATGCATTTCATGAGTAATTCATGCTTTAATCTTGTTAAAATTCCTGAAAGTTGACATGATTATAATTCAGAGAATCTATGCATTTTGGGAAATTTAGTTATATTCATTTCAGCTCTTTGCAAAGAACTCAGTTTGTTTTGATAAACTGATCTGAAATCTATTTGATGAACGATCTAGAGTTATGCAAAATCTGCCCTAAAAGTGAGTTGATCTTTTAATAAAGAACTGCAATCCATTTTTAGTAACTGTTGAAAAGACCAGCCTTAAAAAGAGAGGGATCCCATAGAGTCTCAAATCTAAGTTTTTTATGGGAGAAAATTGAACTTTGGTGGTTTAATGACTTTCTAATCATTAGAACTTATGAACTGGTGCTGGGAAATTTAATATGAAACATCTTATTTTATAAATTATTTTGAAGATGTTGTTTGCCATCTGATAGATTTTAACAATTTATTGTGTTTTTGTATTTGGATATACTTTTTACCAAACTTTAGCATATTTATTCTTTCAACAGATGTCTGAGACTTGTGGAAATACCTATTATTTTGATTGAGGACATATGAAGTGATTTGCAATTTTTTGTAAGAGACTTTTGTTTTTGACATGAGAGTTGTTGATTTGGGAAAGACCATTGACTGCATAGGAAAGAATTTAGCCATAATGTGACTAGAATTACAGTCTTCTTCATGCAATTTAGAGTTGTCATGAGTTATCTGACTCTTGATATTCATTTATTATGCATTTTAATCTTTGCTTTGTTTTATTCATTTCTTGTTGGGTTATTTTTTAATAAACCTTTTTTAGAAAGAAATACTGTTTCTTTGGATGGTCCATTTAGTTGACTTTAGTATGAGTGAGGTCAGGGTGGATGAGCTTCTAAAAGAGATAAATTGAAAATCATAGATGGCGATTGAGGGAATTGCAATTGAGATCAAATGTTGATTTTGCATGGTTCATTATCCTGAAATTAGATTTCATTAAAAAAAAGTGTTGGCATCCAGTTAACAAATCTTAATGAGAAGCGGGTAAGGGCTCCGTTTTAAATGGTCTCAATGGGTAAGCAAAGATTACTAATAGACTAATTGAAAACACGTTGTTTCTTTCTTGGCTTGTTCTTGTTGGTCAAATCTTATTTGAATGATTGGGTATCAGGTTTATGTTATAATAAATTCGAAAACGTGTGATTCAAACAAAATTGCCTGACTAATAGATGCAGTTTTGGATGACAAAACATGGGGGCAAATTAACAAAATGTCCAAATAAGTTGTAATAGTGGCATTGGTTAATTAATTGAGTTTGCAAATTAATAAAAACATTTTTTCATTTTTTTCACTGAATGGTAATGTGAAAACATAGCTTACTGAGATCTTTAATTGGTGAGTACCCATCATTCTGTTGTAATTGATGAATCCGTTTTCTGTTTCACAGTGTTAGCTTCAGTTTTCTGTTCTTCTGAAACTTTTGCCTTTCTTAGTGTTCTTTTAGGTCCCTTTTTTTTATTTTTTCTTCTTATTACACTCAAGGGTGTAATGGAAAAAATGCAGAAGATGCAGCAAGCACATCCCAATCAGTTGTGTTACATAAGTGAAATAAATGCAGGAATACAAATTTTAAACAAAGCAGTGGATGATGCAACCCATTCAATATAATCTAAACATTCATTGAATCAGTGAACAATTACCTGGAAGACTGAACATTACAATTAACTTGTCAAAACATTCTTAATTTGGATAAAGGAGAATTGGAAAACGGGCACAATGATCGGGTTCAGAAGGTGTAAAAATGGAATGAACTTGAAATTTGATTTATTATGGCGAGTTCAACGTGAGTGTGTCAGTTCGAATATACTGCTCTTCTCAAAATAAAGAAGGGTAACATTCACTGGTCACTACAGTGCTTAGAATTTTTGATGCAGTAATCTTAAAGAAATCTATAACAGGCTTTGGGTAACTGGAAATAATATCTCCTTAGATAATTTTGAAAAATTGAAACACAATTGCCTGTTTAACGTCGGTTCCAGATGAACTAGTTTTGATAAAAGAATTGATCTGGATACAGATGAATCCTTTTTGTTTGCTCAGATTAATAAAAATCTATCAAAATGCCCGACGACTGGACAGTAGTTTTGTACAGGGAGGTGCTAAAATGTTCAGCTTCGGTTTCAAAACCAGAAGAATGCTAGTCCTTGCATCTAGGAAATGATGCAACAGCGAAAGTGTGCACGGGTGGAATCCTAAAATTCAGAGAGATCAGTAACAACGATTCGTTGTTTTAATTGTGATAAACTAGGACATAGTAAGTCAAATTGCAGAGTGAGATATTGTTCAGCTTGCAAATCTTCAGATCATGGGTGGAAATTTTGCCCAGCCACAAAAGAATAGAGATTATTCAGGGAAAACACAGGGTGGTTTTCTAGATATGACAGAAGAATTCCAAATGCAAGTTCTAGATACACAAATGAACATCAGAATTTTCAAGATAAGTTCGAAGAAAACACACAGGATAATGAGCAATCAGGTCTTAGAGTCACTAGAACCCTAGGCTGATTGTTGGTTTTCTAATGGCATTGAAATTTCTATCTTCATTGATTCTGGCAGCTCAGTTAACCTGATAGATTGATTTTTTCACTCGAAATTTCCAGAGTGCAAATTAGTCCCTACTAATGAGACAGTGTGTGATGTACAGGCGAGAAATTGAATATCTTAGGTTCGTCATTTCTTACGCTTTGTATCGGTGAAAAGACGATAGTAGAACCATTTTTGGTCATAGAAGGATTAGCCTTAGGTGAAATGGTTCTGCTAGGACACCCTTCTTGTATGCGACATAACATCAACATTCTTACTGGAATTCAGGGGATTACAATAGGTGAGCCAGGTTGTTTTGTTCCATATAGAAACATGGAAAAAAGTTGTGAGAAACCTAAGACGCAGACTGAGACATGTGTAACACATTCATTAGAGAATGAAGATATTCCGCAAAAATCTTTCAAAGGATTTTTGTTAGAAGATATTGAATTGCAACCGCAGTTCCTACATTGATTAAAGTGTCGATGAAAGAGAAAAATTTGCCTTCTCAAGTGTGCGTTGTTGAGGAACTTTTCAAAGACGTTGTAAGTACGGTATCAGTAAATGAAGTTTCAGTCGCAGGCGTAACTGCAGTAGAATTGGTAAGCTATCAAGATTCAGTGAAAAAATATCACAAGGTACTTATGTAATTGATTTTGAAGAGTTTAAAAGAACATAAGATAGTGAGTTTTTGTGGAGACGGTAATATGTTTCCCAACGAGGAGCTACAATTCAGAAGTCAAGTTCTTCACATGAACATTTGGCTAAAGCTGATTATTCCTGAATATACAGATAAAGTAGAGAAAGTGTTGAAAGAATATTTAGATATTATTGCTTTGAAGGGAGATAAGCTTAGGGGTTACAGATGTTTTAGAACATTCAATCCGCCTAGAAAAGGTACAAATCCCATATATATTCCAGCATATCGAATTCCTTTTAAGATCAGAGAAGAAGTAGAAAAAGAAGTTCAGAAGTGGGAGTCGGAAGGTATCATTAGGCCCAGTTCCTCGCCTTTTAATTTTCCTTTACTAGCGGTCCCAAAGAAAGATGGTAGCATCAGAGTATGTGTAGACTTTCGTAAATTGAACAAAAAACATGCCCAGATAGATATCCTGTAGCTTGTTTGCCTGATTTGTTTGTTGAAATCGGTGGCAAGAATATATATTCATCTATAGATCTTATGCAGGGATTTTTGCAAGTTCCATTAGCGAGAATAGTCGTAAATTTACAGCATTTTCTATACCAAAGGGGCATTACGAGTTTAATAGGATGCCTTTTTGGATTACAAGGGTCCCCAATAACATTTACTAGGCTGGTTAACACAGTACTTCATGGTTTATTAGGAAAGTCGGTATTTGTGTACATGGATGACATTCTCATATGCACAGATACAATTGAAGAACATCTAAAGGTGTTAAAAAGTCCTCAAGCGATTACGGTTCGCTGGGTTAAAGGTCAAATTGGCTAAATGTGAGTTTCTGAAGAAAGAAATTGTTTATTTAGGTCATGTTATCTCTAAAGAAGGAGTCAGAGTGAATGATGACAAAGTCAAAGGCTATTGTGAGTTTTCCAGTTCCCAAAACCAGGAAACAGATTCGTTCATTCCTAGGTATATCGGGTTTCTTTCGCCGTTTTGTGCAGAATTTTTCTACAATAGCGTCTCCATTGCCAGATCTATTACAAGAAGACGTTAAATTTGTTTGGGGTGACAGTCAGCAATTAGCTTTTGAGAAGCTTAAGAATGCTTTAGTGAACCCACCTGTTTTGAAGTTTCCAGATTTTAGTCAACCATTCACCTTGGTGACTGATGCGAGTCAGGAAGGTATAGGTGCGTGTTTGATGCAGAAATTTGAGGAAAATTACATCCAATTGCTTTTATAGCAGAAAGTTCAAAACGCGTGGTAGTAACGAAAGGCTGATGTCAGTTGTGGACAAGGAGGCTTTCATTAGTCGTCTCTAGCCTTGTTCATTTTAAGATGTTGTTGTTGGGAAATAAAGTTGAGGTTTTTACAGATCATCAACAGTTGCTAGAGCTTTTTAATAAGCCGAATCTATCGCCCAAAAGAGCACGTTGGTTTTTGACATTGAGAGATTTTGATGCAAACCTCAAATACATTGAAGGTAAGCATAATGTGGTTGCAGATGCGTTGAGCAGATATTTTCCAGTTGAGGATGAGGGAGTACAAACCGAATCCTGTGTGAGAAGAAGAGAGTAACATTTTGGTGTCTCATGTCTCGGATACTAGTAGTTCTGAGATATCTCATGTAGAGGACAAACACGTTTCTATAGTGCATACTTCGGGAGAAATAGTGAGTCGGCAGTCTCGGAAGAGATTGTTATTCGTGATGTTGAGGGAAACGCTGTGTGTTATATTACTGGTGAAAATGTCACTTGGGACATACCTTTGCTCGAAGAGAAGCAAGATGAAGATAAATTATTATCAGATGCTAAGGCATTTCTCAGAGGAGTTTTACCGAAGAAAGGTTATAAGTTGCCTTTTTCTGGACTAGAATTGGAGAATAATTTATTAGTTAGGAAAGTTAAGTATAACTTGCGAAGTAGTCTAAGCATGGGTGAAACTACACAAATCATTGTGCCAGAGAGTCTAGTACCACAAGTTCTAGATATTGTACATTGTAAATTTGGTTCTCCTCATTTAGGTGTTGACAAGACGTATGAAAACGTTAGGTCAAAGTTCTTTTGGAAAAATATGTTTTCCGCAGTGGAGGCCTTTGTGAAGAATTGCTCTATTTGCAATGCGAATAAGCCAGCGACGACGGTGTCGTGTCGTTTGGGTTCATATCCCATACCAAATAGGCCGTTTCAGAGAGTGCATATGGATATTCTGGGTAATTTCTCAGAATCTGCTTATGGTTATAGACATTTATTAGTAGTTGTTGATGAGTTGACTCGTTTTGTCGAGATTTTCCCACTGAAATTCAAGTCAGCTGAGGAAGTAGCTATAGCGTTCTTTAAGGGGATAATTTGTAGATATGGTGTTCCTGAATGTCTGCTCACAGACAATGGTAGGGAATTTATTAATAAGACTTTGGAGGGTCTTGCTAATTTACTGGGAATAAAGAAAGGTATCTATAATCCCGTATAGACCAGAAGCGAACGGGTTATGTGAGAGGGCGAATCGGAAAATAATTGAGGCATTGCGCATGACAGTGGGTGGTTCCGATACACATTGGGACAGATCTTTGGATGAAGTTCGATATAGTATCAACACTATGGTGAATGACACAATTAAGATATCTCCAGCAGAAGCTTTGTATGGATACAAGTTGAAAGGACCTTTTGATTTGTTACCAGAGCAAATTAAGGGTGATGTTACGGTTACTTCGTTGATAAATACAGCGAGAGAAAGATTTGCGTGTATTAGTAAAGAACTTGAACTTAGTTCGCGCGCAATGGTAGAGAAAAAGTAACGCTAAATCGAGGGGTGTAGCTTTTTCTATGGGTGATAGAGTGTTTGTTAAAGTGAATGTTCAGAATGATCCGAATTATAAATTAAGTCCAAAGTTCCATGGACCTTTTGAGATTGTAGAGATCAAAAAAGGGAATAGATTTGTAATAAAGGATGTAAATACTGGTGTGACGAAATTGACCCATATTTCAAAGAAAGTTGGGATGTAATGGAACATTTGTATATAGTTAGAGGATAAATGTATATTTGTATATATGTTTGATATTTATTGTTTTTTTTTCTCTTGTTCATTTTAGATGCTTTCTTAGTGATAATCCTGTTGAGTTAACATTGGGGGTCACAAGAAGTTCGTTTAAATGTGGTTGAAGAAGATCATGAAGTTGGTTTGATTTGACCATAAGTGTTTGAGAATTTGACAATATAGGATCAGCCAGAGAGGAATTGAATGATTCTTGGATAGGTTGCAAACATTCTAGATGAAGTAGAGAATAAGAGAACTTTTTAAGGAGTCTCTTTAACTAGATTAATGAAGGAAGTAAGAATAACGTTAGATAGAGTTGATAAGGGGATAGATAAAACGTTAGAATGGATTCCTTACTCCAGGAAATTCACCTTCTGTAGAGAAAAGGAGACGTAAAAATAGCAGCACCTTTGGTTCTTCTAGGTGTTGGTGTGATTGCTGCGATTGGAGCTATGTCCATTGGAAGTTTAGTCAAAGTAGCAGAAGTTCAAAGAGACCTAATAGCTCAGGGGAAACAGTTAAATCAGTTGCAAGAAAGTAATGAGAAATTGAGAAGTGGTTTTGAAACAATTAGACATTCTTTGAATGATTTGTCAGTTACAGTAGAAGGTTTGAAAGAAGATCTTGATGTGACAATAGCACTTCTTACGATCCAACATACTCTTCTTAATATTGAGAAAGAAACTGATTCTTTAAGGATAGAAGTGCAAATGCAAATAAAAGCAATTATTGCTGCAGCAGATGGTCATGTGTATGGTGATGTATTACCTTTAGGATACCTAGAAAATGTTTTAAGGAATTCCGCTTATCTACATGGGGCGAAAGTATTATTCACAGGAGGAGATTTGTATTTATATTATAATGTTTTGAGGGTGAGATTGTCTGATCGGGGATTAATAGTATATGTTCCTGTCAGTACCATGAAACCTTTTCTTAGTTTTGTTATTAGACCTTTTCCGAGTGCTTTTGGAGACTTAGTAGTGACATGGGATGGATTAGAGACCATGTTCATTTTAGGAGATCAATATCAAGGTTCGGGAATTGATTATAAGACAGGATGTACCTTAGTTAGGGAGAAGTATGTGTGTGACAGTAGTGTTTTCCAGTTGCGAGTTGTATCTGTGGGTGGTTGTGAATTGTCATTAGTTCATGGACAGACACCGACAGAATGTGACTTTGTACAGTTTCCACTTGAATACCACATAATCTCCACCAGAACTCTTACTGCCGTATACTGCAAAGAATGTCCTGTTACGACGATGTGCCAGGGTAACAAGTCAACGTTGTTCATTCTTCAGGGATCTTAGCTGTTTGATGCTTCATGCCATGTGGTATCAACAGACTTCCTCGTAATTAGCCGTGCTGTGTTCAACAGTTCCGAGAAGATATTCATGCGTCATATGCGTAACGATCATGATGTGGTTCCAGTGCCTACAACAGGGGTACCAATGACTATTCCACCGTTAGAAGAAGATGATGATCCAATAATGATCGAGTATCAGAAATACATCTTGCCTTCCATATTGATAATCTTAGTGGCTATTTTACTGATAATTCTTATTATGGGGGTAGTAAAGCTTATTTGTGCTTGTAAAGCTACATGCAAGGGCTCTAAGAAAACGACCCCAGTGACTTTGGAAATAGTTCATGAGAGCAGTACTTAAAACTGCAGTTCAGTAGACATTGCTGATTGAGCATAGCTCTATTTGTTATGTTTTATACGTATGCTTTTATTTTAGTTCGCCATTAAAAGAGCGAGACGCTCTTATGGGGTGGCCGAGCACTATATGGGGTAATGTGTTTGATTTTAGAATTACTGTGTATATTCAGTCATAGTGTGATGAAACGAAAGAGATGCTTCAAGAGTGGAACTTTGGATGGTCGCACAGTTGCAAAATCATTGCAGTCAGCAAATAGTTCAATTGCTTCAGCTGTTTTGGCTCGATGAACACACAATATTGTCGCTGATATGTGAGGCAACCGACCGAGTTGGTATGCAAGTACGTAAGTTCGTGCGTTAGAAAAATGGAGATTGTGTCTAATTGTGCCCAAAAGTTAGGTCTGATTGATTATTAACTGAGCGAGAGCGATATCGTCCAGACGTGGCTTTGTGTGTTTCCAATCTCTTAGAAACCGGCAGTTAAGGTAAATCCAGACTTCTCTTTTTTTCTGTGTGGACTGTGAACTTGTGAATTTTCCATATCCGATACACTTATGAATTTGTGGGGAGAATTGGACATAGTCATTTATGTCACTTTAATATTCTATTTTATTGTGTTCTGATTTGACATTTATTAACCATGCATTTTAGACTTTCATTATTATGTCATTGCTTGTATACTGTATTTGTGGGAGATTACTATTTTTTGATTTTCAACAGATGTCTGTGGGATTGCTGTGGTGATAGAGAAAGGACACTGCAATCTTTGCAGTTTAGTGGTTATTTCAATGTGGTTGACTTTAAGACTAGACGTATAATGTCTAAGATGGAGTGTGTGGGAGTTTTGAGTGTAAAGGCTTTTTAGCCAGAGTAAGATTAAATCTTGAATTAGACTATTTTGACTTGATAATTCATTTATTATGCATTTTAATCTTTTCTTTGTTAATTCATTACTTGTTGGGTTTGTTTGATAATAAATCTATTTATGTAGGAAAGATTGTGTTTCCTTAAATCCATCCATTTTGAGGATGGTGTTAGAGAGAGAGATGAGAGATTGAGTGCTGAGTGAGAGAGAAAGAGAGAGAGAGGGGAGAGGGTTGCAGGTTACCCTGTCTTCTGAAGAGAGAGGCCTGAAACACGTTACGTGCATTTCGAAAGGAATGTTTGATCTGTTAGGGAGAGATAACATATATATATAGGAGTTGTGATACTAATGAATAAATGAAATGGATCGATATTCCTGGTGCAGTTAGGGAGAAAGTCTTTTACCCTGTTGGTTTGGGTTCATTTCTCTAAATCTATGAAATATGGTTTGTATTATATTAATAACTGTCATAAATTATGATCAAAATTTGTTAAATTATAATAAAAATTTTGTTATATCTTTTTATGTTTCAGGTTAATCATACGTCTGACAATGCCTGGAAGAAAACCTGGAGCGCTCGGGCAAAAATTACCATTAACCCATAAAACGGAATTTTCATTAAATTTGTCTGTGTTTAATGTCTGCCACAGTGGTATGGTTTGGTTTTGAGTTATAACCTTTGTGGGGTCACATACTGTAAACTGGTCAAGTTACCAAATTTTTTGAGTCTATGAAACAGTTTAAAGTCTATAGCACACAAACATACAAAATTTCCATCTTTATATATATATATATATATATATATATATATATATATATATATATATATATATATATATTATATATATATATATATATATATATATATATATATATATATATATATATATATACATATCATAGTATGGCCTTGAGGTTAGCTAAAACTATAAACATAAAATATGGCTGAAGGCCTACTTCAAGGAAGTGATCAGGTAAACTCTGGGGTTTGACTTAATTAATTATATTTACAAAAGAAAATTACATAGAAGAATGGTAGTGTAATTCTTGTGTAATAAGATTCAAAAGGAAATGACTGGAGAATTGCAATTGCATGAAACACAATATTGTCTCCGCTTCAAAAATATGCGTTGAAACGATGTAGTTGGGACCATAAGCACATTTTTGATGATGCAGGTTCACAGCTGGGTAACTCTGATCTGTAATCGTACGTTTATGAATGTTATTCAACAAAATAGCACTGCAATGAAGGTTACTGCCAGCCACGTGTTAGAAACTGGCAATTTAATGGAGCAATGGACAGGACATCCGTCCTATGGTAGCGTCGAGTAATTCTAAGACCAAGTCTCTCTCCAAGACCCTTTATAACTTTCAGAATTACATTTTTTTATTCCTCCTAGGTGGCGTTGGGATCATTCTGCCCACATGGCAATGCACGTAGCATGGCTGAAGTTTCAAGATGGCGGAATGCACGTGTTCATTCGCCAGCTGACCTGCCTTGGGCGATGATTAGCTCTGACCAGGTCAGCACCTGGAATTTAAGGAATTTTGGCAGCACTAAAGCAAGAAAGAAATTAAAGTGGTTTTCCCCAAAGACAGTGGTGAGAGAGAGATTTTATAGATTATTTTTGCCTACAGTGAATTATACTAAAATAAATGAATTAGTTGCTTAGTCCTTATTTCATTTTGACTTATTGACTGGAAGATGGCATATGAGAAGATAGTTTAATATATATATTTATATATATATATATATATATATATATATATATATATATATATATATATATATATATTATATATATATATATATATATATATATATATATATATTTATATATATATATATATATATATATATATATATATATACATTTCATATCAATCGTTTCAGTAAACTTTTGAAGTGCCCGCCAGATTCCTCAGATGATATTAGGAATTCTTCTCTTTTTGAAGGTGGCATGAAACCCAAAAAGTTGTGTGAGTTCTTCACCTCTGGTTCGTCATCTGACTAACTTTTATTTGTTGAAAGTTAGAGAAAAGTTAAGTGCTTGACTGTGGAGGACTGAAAATAAATGCTACTGTTTATTGATAAATGCAGCTTTAGGCGGTTTGTGTGAGAATCCTTTGGATGAGAGTAGAGGGAAACGAATATCCTTTCAACAAGTTTTGTTTTTATTTTCAAGATCAAAGCATGAAGGGAACCTTTAAAAGTTGCTAGTTGCTTTCCTTTGTTCGATTGATTTTGGAGTTAATGGTTTTCAAATTTTAATGAGTGTTTTTATATATATTTAATCTGTATTTATATACATTTTTTTTTCAACTATAAGTTCAAAATGTTCTCAGCATTGTATAATGAAGATTGCATTGCTGCCCACATAGCATTAGATGTTTTGGCATGGTATGCATCTATTCGATTAGTACGCAGAAACGACTAATTAATGGAAAACAGGGCTGAGATTGTTTTTAAAAAAAGGAAGATCGGAAATGATTTATCACGACAAATATCTACAATTCAATTTTCGGATGTTTATAAACTAATCATCAGGAGTGGTTATGAATAAAA